>NC_064291.1:17621571-17641138 GCF_019186545.1 Solanum stenotomum | reverse complement strand
TATGTATGTAGAGGTGTGCGTTGGACAAGAATTTTGTAAATGAGCTTGACTCTTGTTCTATGATGTCATTTTGAAATGGTTTGCCCTTAGTCCCTATTTCCCGTTAATTAATGTTGAATGTGCTTCCGCGACCGATGAAGTGTGATGACAAGTTTGAGAGGCTTGTTTGGGGTTCCTTCGGGTTCCTCATTCGCCATGTCACGTCTAGGCCCTAGGCTTAGGTCGTGACAGGTATATGCAACACTTAGAGATTATCTTTCTAGCTTTAAGAAAAGAAACAAACTGACTCTTAGACATATAACTTTTCCCCTTTCCACTCTAGGATGGGTTCAATTGGAGACTAAAACTTGACTACACAGATTCTACAATCGATAGAAGCATAACATAAATGCAGTCAATCCATACCAAGAATAACATCAAAATCTATCATATCAAGCTATACAAGATCAACATGAGTGACTCTATGGGACAAGGAGATAGGACACTTTCTATAGACCCTCTTAGACACAATAGAATCACTAACTGGAGTAGAGACAGAAAAAGGTTTTAACAATATGTTCGGAGGAATATCAAGCCTCATAGCAACATAAAGGGTCACAAAAGTCAAGGTATCATCGGGGTCAAGTAAGAATAGACATCAACTTTTAAGACTTTTAACATACTAGTAACCACATCGAGAGAACGCTCTTGCTCACGACGAGTCTGAAGTGCATATAATCGATTTTGCTTTTGATTATCACTAGAACCTGATGAAAGGTAAGGTGGAACCCTTCGACGATTATCTCCATCATTCCTAGCAACTGAGGGACAATCCCTTATCTTGTGATCCATCTTTCTACAACCAAAACATGTATTAGAAACAGCTAGACATTTACCCTGATTCTTTCTTCCACACTTGGAGCAAGTAGACAATGAAGATCCACCACAATACCCTCCTTGGGGATTAGGGCACACCCTATCTTTGTTGAACTTAGGAGGAGCATTGGAGGATCCTTGACTGGAAAACCTTTGTCGGAACATAGAATGACCATGGTTCTCAAACCTCGAATGTTAAAAGTGGACATCACTGGTCTTAGACCTCTTTGTGCCTCCCTATACTTTTTCTTTGAGTTTCTCCTCTTCAATTTTTTTTATCATGAACCATAAGACGAGAAATGTCCACATCATTGATAAGCATAGTGGTACGACATTTCTTAACCACTATTTCAGACACACCCGAAATAAACTTGCTCATTCTTGCCCTAGGATCGACAACCATAGTAGGAGCATATCTAGATAATATTGTACACCTCAAAGAATATTCCTTCACACTCAAACTACCTTGATGAAGGTTGATGAATTCAAGCACCACTTCCTCCCTCGTCTCAAGGGGAAAGAACATATCAAGGAAATTAACTTTGAACGTTTCCCAATCAAGAGGAGCTGCATATTCAGCCCTCTCTTCTTTTTATTGGTTGAACCATATTTGATCAACACCCTTAAGTTGATAAGCGGTCAATTATGCCTTTTCCACCGGTATTACTCCAATGATCATCAACACCTTATACACTTCATCAATGAACTCTTGAGGGTCTTCCTCAACATTAGAACCATGAAACATTCAGAGGATTCATTCTAGTGAAGTATCTCACTCTAATTGTCATCGTACCCACATTTGGCCTCAGCCGTCAAGGCTTGAGCCAACACTTGAAAAGTAGCCTAAACTCCGCATTATTCACTTGTTAGACCAAAGGGTCAACCGGAACTTGATGAGCTTGAAGAACTTAAGGAGGAGCTTCTCATTCAACATTCTCTCCCGCATTTCTTCTAGTATATTCCCTTCGAGTGGCCATGTCCTGTGGAGCATCAGATAAGGATTAGGAGATATATATTATAGAGTTAAAGTCTATCGCAGGACTTTACAGTAATGAAAGAAGTGGAGTTTCCTAAGCATCTTATAGCCTCTCATTCATTAGTATGGTGCACTTCACACTCATGAACAATACTCTATTCGACGTGGCTTACGAGACTTCCTAGGATCTTTCTAAGCCTTGTGCTCTAAATTCCTTAGCTCAATACATATAGAAGTACAGTCTACCTCTGTTTAGGTCTACTAGTTTTCTTATACCTATACCAGGAACCTGAGAAAGTTTTTCATGACCCAACACATACCCTAGGCGGAACATGATGCATAGGATCCTGCAAGGCCCTACACAATCCACTTAGCATACATCATACAAGGAAATAGAAACTTTATAGACTTTAAAAGACAATTTCACAACATGAGAGTTTTATTAAATGTAGTGGAAGTCTAATAGAGTGTCAAAGCCATCTAGTACATCAAGAGTGATCGGAACGTAACTCGTACATCACATACAATACTGAAAAGTAAAGACAATATGAAATAAAGGCTCAATCCTTAAAACATGAGGACTAACCAATCTTCCCTATCTACTAAGTGATCCCTAGACAGAGATGTGGAATTGGAGCGTCAGACCCTACATTTGGAAGAATGTAGGCAAGAGTATGTGTTAGTACAAATATGTACCAAGTAAGATAGCAATGAATAGAAGTATAAAAATTATGCAAAAGGGAATTTTCATGCCAATGACCAAGCTGATTAAATAAGATGAAAGGGGTTAGAAGACACAATTCATAATACATGGTCAATGCAAGCTTGAAATCTTTAAACATTCGTGAGATACTTCTAGAAGTAACCTTAGTTTATTATTATGGGAAATTTACCTTTAACCGACATTTAAGACCATGTGATATACTGACATGACATTCGGTGTCTACCCCACAGCGAGAAGAGGTGTTCTCACTTGCCAAGGTAAGAACTATGAACTTCTAGCTTACATGGATCCACTAGATAATTTCTATCTAGACAACCTATGGTGGCACGTAGTTTATGGGACGCAGCTAATCGCCACTTGTCCACTCGGTGCTAAGCATAAATCCAATGGAATATTTACTAGTCTTACCTTTTCTTCACATTCATGAGACATAAGTAATCGCCACTTGTCTTATCATTGGAGGTCATGGGTAATCGCCTCTTGCCTCATTATCCATGGAAGGGCACACCAAGTAACCAATCAAGCTAACTTTCATTAGAATAGCTCCTTAAGTATTTATTGACTTAAGGTGAGAAGACCTTTCAACTTTATGAATACTTTATGTGAGAAATCCTTTCAAAACAACATCTACCTTGATGCTTCAATCTCAAACCAAGACTTAAATCATTTTCATCAATTTCATAAAAACATGCACATCTTCATAAACTTATCTTTCATGATTCAAAAGCTTCATTATTTGAACAATTCTAGAAAAGATAGATTTCACATGGGTTCATGGGGATTCAACTTAGAAACATGCAATTTCTTCAATCAATGCATAAAAAGACATAAATCAATCAATAATAGCATAATTTAGAAGAACCCATGAGATTTAGTAAAAACCTTAACTTCGATTGGGGATTCTACCTTGTGAAAATAGGATAATTTGGGAACCCTATGGAGGAAAGGACTACATAGGTGAATACTATCATGTCGTGATACCAAGAGGTTTCTATCAATGGTGAATTTGGAGACTTGACTTGAAACCCTAGTCTTCCTTTTCAAACTTCTAGAGAGAGAATATTTGGAGGATAAACATGTTCTTTTTTTATGAATTGGAGAGATGAAATGAATTAAAAGATTTTGGGGGTAAAAACTTTTACATAGGGCCTTTAATAGAAGGTAAAACGACATAGTATTGGGTTAGAATAATTAGGAAAAGACTTAAAAGGCCCTTTCTTAAAATAATTGTCGACTAAACCAATGACCAAACCTACAGTCTATTGATCAGAATAGGGACCATCTTGGCTAGTCGTGGGTGAGATCAAGGACCACTGGATTTGGACCCCAAAAATGGGCCCATGTATGGTCCGTGGATCCACCTACAGGTCATATATCGTAGTCGTGGGTCTTCACTTTTGAACTTGAATTTTCTCTATGTCTGAGACTGACTTACGATACCTACCTATGACTCGTGTAAGGAAAAACGAACCATCCTGGTCAACCATATGAGAATATAGAAACTTAACATTTTTGGAAAATTTTGACTGTCCTACCTACGGACCATGTGTCAGACCAAAGTCATTGGTGGCTCAGTCGGTTTTGGCACCAGATCCTGGAAAGATGCACTTTCCCCATCTTTTCGAATTTGAAGTGTTACACTGATGGACTCGGGAGATAAATTATTGTGATGCAGGGTCGCAATGATGTCCTAGAGAAACACTTCATAGGCCGGATAGATGCCTTGAGTTCTATTGATGCCGAGTCCCTGCAAGCTCAGTTAGTTTCTATGAGAGATGACATTGATAAACTAGCTGACAAGCCGGTTGAAGTGCCTTCTACATTGGTGACTGTAACATCCCGGATTCGAGATAAGGGGCATAGCATGTTAGAACTCCAAGATGTCACCTCACAGGGTCCAACCACGCATCGTGGATGAGTCCATGCCCTATGGATGGGCACGACTCCCCGTGGATGGGTCCACGGCCCGTTGTTGGAGGTGTCGTAGGTGGCCATGAAAATATTTGGCACCAAACAATGCTTGAACAAGACAAACTGTAGATCCATCCACGGCCCGTCAACGTAGTCTCGTGGTTGGTGACTGGACGTTTATTTGGAGGACACAAGGGTCCTTTTCAGATTTAATTAGAATTAAGTGGTATCATTTTAGCCTAGTCTAAACCACCTATATAAGTACTTTAGACCCCTAAATTAAGTCAATTAAGTCATTGTCTCAAACTCACCAAAATAATTGGGTTCCACTCTCAAATAATTTTCTCTCTAGAAAGTTAAAGAAGAAGAATAGGTTTCAAGCTAGGTCAAGTCAAGTCTCCATTCTTCCAAACTTTGTGGGATTTGTAATCAATGTATGATGGCTTATTCATCCATGGAATCCTTTCATCCATGGAGCTCCATGTTTTCCCCTATTTAGAAAAAGAATTCCCCAATTCTAGTTAGTGTTTCTTATAATGTTATGGGTTATGATCCAATTGAGTGGATTATGGTTGTTTAAGATTTTTTATGACTGAATTGATAGAATTAAATGTTTATAGGATGAATTTACATATACCATTCCTAACCCTTGTTTTTAACCTAAAATTGATGAAATTAGGTTTTATGCCATGAAAGGAGAAATTGAGAATTTAGAGAAAATCTTCTAGGATTGATGAAATACACGATAGATTGCTTGATATTGAAGCATATCGATATGAATTGCTTCAGAGTAGAGTATGTAGACATGAATTGAACTAGATTAAAGTATACATGATGAATCATGGTTAGTAGTGCTTGAGATTTAGCCTATATGATGATATATGATTAGAATTGCTTAAGAATGAAGCATGTGATTAGATATGTGATGATTATGAGAAGTAATGCTTTGAGAGTAAGGCTTGTAGTTATGAATGATGATTGCTAGGGCTTCGAGAGTAACACTAATATGATGGACTATGAATGTTAAGGCTTTGAGAATGAAGCTTATGTGATTGTTGAAATGTTGATAGAGTTGTTGTGGAAGGATTTACCCATATGACCTATATTATGTATATGTGAATGACTAATGTAAAAGTTTTACTCAGCTAGAATGATTCTAAGTTGAAAGGCTTGCTCACTTAAAATGAATCTAGACTAAAAGCTAAATGAATGATGAGGCTAGAGGTGACTACCCTTGACCTCCACATGTGAAGGATATGAGATGATTTCCCATGTTCTTATTATGATGAATGGGCAAAAAGGTGAATCCCCATGTCTTTAAACCTTGACTTGGTAAGACAAGACCATGCATGGCAGCTTGAGTAGTAGATCTCATGGATAGCCTTGGATTGAGAAATCATACCCTTCCAAAGGATAGCTTGGACTAGCATAATAGAATGCTTGCATAATAGCTTGACTTGGTGAAGCTACACCATTTCATGATAGCTTGGATTGAGCAATAGTACCCTTCCTTGAGAAGCTTGGACTTGCATGAGTAATGTTCTTTCCATATTAGCTTAGTCTAGCATAATGAGGTTCTTTTCTTTGGTAGCCTTGAATTGGTGAATCATAACCATTCATGAGTAATGATGTGTCTTGGGCTAGTAAAGAGGAACTTTCCATGACTAGTATGAACAGGTGGAACTAATCCCTAAATCAAAGTAGCATAGTTATGATGAAACAAGCTTTACTTTAAAGAGATATTGTAAGTATATTTTGATATGAGATTGATTGTATGATAATAGCTTAGCTTGGATTGTTAATTGAATTGCTTTCCTTGATATGTATGATTAGAGGTGGATGACCTATGTGATTAGTAAGAACAGGTTGAGGTTACACTACAATAAATTCGATTATTAGTGATAAATAATTTTGTCACTTAAAACTCATATTTCGTCACAAAAAAAATTGTGATGAAAAATAATTTATCAGTCACTCGTCCCTAAAGCATGGGTCACTAAATGTATATAGAGACAACTTAGTGTTTTGTCACTAAATAGAGTTGTATTTACTACGAGTATATATTTTGTCTTTAAATACATAGTATTAATGAAAAACTTGTTCGTCATAGAGATTATAAAATTTAGTAGATAATCGTATGTTTTGTCACTAAAGAGGTTATTAAGGCCGATTAAAGTGATGCGTCACTAACTACTTAGTTTAGTCAGTGACAATATCATTCGTCTCTAATGTTATATGTATTTCGTAGTTGAAAAAATATCATTTCATCACTAAAAATTATCATTTACATAAAAAAAAACTTGTCCCTAAATATATAAATTAGTGAAGATTTTGCTTTTTTACAATTTCGTAGTTGAAAACAATTATATCGTCACTAAAAATATATATTTTACCGACAAAATAATATCATCACTAAAAAGTGTCATAATCAATGACAATCACAATTGTCATAAAATACAAAGTTGATTTGTAGATAATAAATAGGCAATTTAAGACAAATTATTTGCATTTTGTGACGAAACTACAAATGTCTTAAAAAAAATTTATTGATAAGATTTTCAATTTGTATTAAATTAGGTTTCCATTAATTTGAATTTTTTCTTTAAAAAAAATACAATTATTAAATAATACATAAAAGAGAAGCAAGATAATGTTTTAAAAACTACACACTATCATTTAATAATTAAGAACTAAAGTGACATTCATGAGATGATTTCTCATTACATACTTTGTATGGAAAAACTAATATTAAGTAAAATCTATCCAACAAAAAGTGTAACTGAGATATACTAAACATTAACAAAACTAAGCAGATTATGTTGAGGTTGCTTCTCAAATACCATCGCAGAAACACATCTCTAGTAACGAGTCTTGATTTCCACCTTCCACCATATGTGTAAAAGAAAAAGATTTAATATTTAATTTCATATATTATGATATCATGGTATACAAAATAACATGCCAAGTGTAATCTAACAAATGGAGTCTCAGAATGATAGGATGTACGCAAATCCCAACCCATCTCTATCCTTGTTGGGTAAAGAAATTATTTTTGAGAACCCTCGACTCAAAAGAAATATAACAGGCATAGGAAAGTAAAAATGAAAAAGATCAACAAATATTGTTCTCATTCCTTCTATAGATGAAAACGGTTAACAGGTCGCAGATCTTACACATGTTATTTCTAGTTCTCCAATTACACTATATGAAGCAACAAAATTTCTATGTCAAATATCGACTTTAAGGGGGGATAATAAACCTTTATGAACATCATTTCACTAAAAAACATAATATAATTCACATTTACATTCGTTGTGGCATCTCAAAATGTTGGTTCATCACTCGAATACCCTTTTTCATATGATTGCAGAAGTTTATGAATGAACAAATAACGTCCAAAAAAGGAGCACGCGTGATCTAACTACTTGCTAAGTGTTGACATACTCACTAGTTTGTTAGTTTGTTATTAATTCTTATCAAGTTGTTAGAGTAGATTTAGATTAAGTTGTTAAAGTAGTTCCTTAGTTTTAGTCAACTTAGTTACATATTAAGTTGTTAGAACAGTTCCTTAGAATTAGTCAAGTTAGTTACATCTATTTAAATTGATGTTACATTTGAACAAGATTCATTCAAGTTTGCTCTGATTCTCAATCTCTTTATGGTATTAGAGCCCCTCTAAAACTCTCACGAGTCCGATCCAAATTTTTTTTTCCTCTCTTTGCATCCGAACATGGTTGTTCCTGCTTCCACCAGTGATAGTGTTGCTGCAGTTCCGACTACCACTCATGTGGTACAGTTCAATCCAGCTTCCCAATTACCTGTCAAACTGCAAGGTAACCTCAACTTTGCCACTTGGAAGGTGCAGCTAGTGATGCCACTCAATGGACACAAGCTCCTTGGGCATCTCGTTGGTGCCAAATCTGCTCCGCCGACCACTATCACACAAACTGATAGTACCATCTCCAATCCTGAATATGAGCTGTGATTTTGCCAAGACCAACTAATTCAACAGGCAATGATGGCATCCGTTGACCCCACCATTGCTCCCACTGTTGCAACTGCCTCTTCGGCAAAAATAGCTTGGGATCTCCTTCATACAGCTTATGTCAATAGGAGTCACACTCGCATCTTTAGATTAAGAGATCAGTTGCAAAACAAGAAAAAGGCCTCCAAGACAGTTGCTACTTACCTACAGGAGATCAGATCAATTGCTGATGCTCTCAAAGTAACGGGCTCTCTGGTGGCTGATGATGAACTAGCAGTCAAGATCTTGAGTGCCCTAGGTCATGAGTACCGTGAAATCACTGCCACTATAAGAGTGTATGACACAGTCCTAAGCTTTGAGGAGTTATTCCAGAAACTCACGGACTATGAACTCTTTCTAAAACATCAAGATATTGACAGGTCATCCTCCATCATCACGGCTGCAGTTGCACAAAGGACCAACTTCCAGCCCCAACATCAGAAAAATAATCGTCACTTCCCAAATCAATCTTCAAGACCACAAGCTCCACGACAGGCGGTCCCTGGAAATCAACAGAATGGGAGACTAACCAGGCAAGAGGTAAAATGCCAACTTTGCCAAAAGATCGGTCACACAGCTGATGTGTGTCGCTCAAAATTGCACAACCACTTTGAAGCTAAGGTCAACTTTGTGTTAAATTATCACTCAGATGCAAATCCTTGGATCCTTGACTCTGGAGCAACTCATCATGTCACAACCGAGTCAAAAAATCTTGAAGAATACACTGGCAATGAGGAAGTGTCCATGAGTAATGGTAAAACTATTCCCATTACTCACACTGGTCTAACTCAAATTAAGGCTTCTAACTCCAATTTCATGCTCTCTAACACTCTTTGTGCTCCAGCTATCAAAAATAACTTTATTTCTATTGCTAAGTTTTGCACTGACAATCTGACCTCAATCGAATTTTTTCCACACTCTTTTCTTGTGAAGGATCTCAAAACTCGGACACTGCTGGTACAAGGTCGGAATAAACACGGACTCTATGAGTGGCCACATAGAGATCATGTATCACCTTCCTCCAACTTCACCACCACCAAAGTTTCCTGTCAACTGTGGCATCGTCGCTTGGGTCACCCTCATCTAAAAATCCTAGACTTAGACTGAATAAATTTTCACTTCCCTTTTTCACCAAAGAAAAGTTTCATTTTTGTAATTCGTGCTCGTCAAATAAAGCTCATTGTTTGCCATTTTAACTACTCACTTTAAATAGTAATACACCACTTCAAACTTTGTTTAGTGATTTATGGGGTCCATCACCCATTTTATCCATTGATAAAAAATTGTATTACTGCATTTTTGTTGATCATTACACCAAATACACTTGGTTGTATACAATCAAAAACAAAAGTGAAGTCTCTTCAATTTTTGAAAACTTTCATCCTTTAGTGGAAAAAAATTTCAAACACAAACTTGTCTCACTTTATACTGATGGAGGGGGTGAATACACAAGTCTTAAATAGTACCTACAATGCCATGGCATTCAACATTTGATCTCCCCACCCTACACGCCCCAACGAGTTGCAATCGCTTAACGACGACATCGTCACAATGTCGAAACAGCTCGAACTCTTCTCAATGAAGCCTCACTACCATCTGAACTATGGTCCTTTGCCTATCACCATGCTGTCTATCTCATAAATAGACTACCTACACCTAGCCTGAATAATGATTCTCCTTATAAAAAATTGTCTGGCGAACCGCCAAAATACTCTTCGCTAAAAATTTTGGTTGTCTCTGTTATCCATGGCTTAAGCCATATACAAAAAATAAATTTCAACCTAGATCTACACCATGTGTCTACTTAGGAGTTTCTATTGTTCATCATGCACACCTCTGCTTTAATCCTGTGCACTCAAACTTTTCATCAGTCGTGATGTTCAATTTTGTGAAGATATTTTTCCTTCCACTCAAATGTTCTCACACTTGAAAAATACGTTTTCCATGTTACAATGGGAAATCATAGAGTCCCAAGTCAGTAAGGATACTCATCCGGAAGTCCAATTAAATTTGGACTTCAATTTTGTTCCAACTCTTCTGCCTCCCATTCCTATCACCCTAACAATTCCCTCTCATTCAAACACTCCAGAGTCCATAATTGAAAGGCAACTACCAGCAGTCTCCACTTCATCAGGTATGATTCCTATCTCTTACCAACCTCTTTCACTATTTAATGAAGTAGCCCACAACACCTATCAACCATTATACTATTCCCGTAGGCCACCAATCAACCAACAGCCACCGCAACAGCCAACAATTATGTCACCATCCGCTGTCCCTCCATCATCTGGTGTGGTCACAAGGTCCAAAAATAATATCTTCACACCAAAGAAAAAAAATAGTTTCTTGGCTCACCTTTCTCTCACTCCAAATACCTTTAAGAAAGCAGTTAAGCACATGGAATGGAAGAATGCAATGGATCTGGAATACGAAGCGTTAATCAAAAACCAAACTTGGGAACTAGTACCTAGGGACCCGATAAATAATGTTGTTGATTGTAAGTGGTTATTTTGCATCAAAAGGAAAGTTGATGGCTCTATTGACAGGTACAAGGCACGATTAGTCACAAAAGGTTTCACACAATGTCCAGGACTGGACTTTCATGAAACTTTCAGTCCGGTTGTCAAACCAACCACCATCAGAATTGTACTTTCTATTGCAATTCAAAATAGCTGGAAAGTGCAGCAGCTTGCCGTGAATAATGCATTTTTGCAAGGTAACTTATAATACCAAGGATTCATGGCGCAGCCGAAAGGCTATGTCAACCCTGATTTTCCCAATCATGTTTGTCGTCTCCAAAAGGCCATTTATGGCATAAAACAAGCTCCTCCTTCATGGTATGAAACTCTCAAATCTCACTTAAATAAAATTGGGTTTGTTAAGTCTGAATCAGATGCTTCTTTGTTTATTTTTACATCTGAAGCTATCACGATGTATATTCTAGTGTATGTTGATGATATCCTCATTACTGGGAATTACCCAAACTTGGTAACACATGTAATCAACTCTCTGGCTTACAAGTTCTCCCTAAAGAACCTTGGTGAACTCAACTATTTTTTGGGGATCGAAGTCAAACATGTTCCAAATGGGATTGTCTTATCACAATCCAGATACATACTTGAGATTCTCTCAGATGTGGATATGGCCGACTGTAAAGGAGTTACGACAACCATGTGCTCAAGTTTACCACCCAAAGCAGCCGATGGTTCACCTCCTACCGATGCAACCTTGTATCGACGCACCATTGGTAAATTGCAATACTTATCATTCACGCGTCCTGATATTGCCTTGGCAGTTAACAAACTATCACAGTTTATGCGATCCCCAAGTCTAGAGCATTGGAAAGCAGTAAAAATGGTTCTTCGATACCTCAAGGCATCATCAACGGTGTGCCTGCAAATCTCTAGCCACTCTGATAGTAATCTGTATATGTACGCCGATGCTGATTGGGCAAGTGATCCCTATGACAGAATATCCACATCTGGTTACATACTCTTCTTCAGATCAAATCCGATCTGTTGGTCCTCTAAAAACCAACAATCAGTTGCTCAGTCATCTACTGAAGTAGAATACAAATCGGTAGCCAATGCACTCTATGAACTTACTTGGGTACACAATCTGTTGACTGAATTACGATATCAAGTCTCGCAAACGCCAAGCATTTTTGTGATAATATTGGTGTTTCATATCTCAGCAAGAACCCAGTCTTCCACACTAAGATGAAGCATATTGCAGTAGACTTTCACTACCTCCGCAACAGTGTGAAGTCAGGTAGAGTGGTAGTCAAATATCTTCCTGTCGGGGATCAAATTGCAGACACTCTCACAAAGTTGTTGCCTAAGCCTGCTTTCCTTCGGTGTTTATCCAAGTTAGACATTGTTGCACCACACCTAACTTGAGGGGGTGTGTTGACATACTCACTAGTTTGTTAGTTTGTTATTAATTCTTATCAAGTTGTTAGAGTAGATTTAGATTAAGTTGTTAAAGTAGTTCCTTAGTTTTAGTCAACTTAGTTACATATTAAGTTGTCGGAACAATTCCTTAGAATTAGTCAAGTTAGTTACATCTTACCTGTATTTAAGTTGATGTTACATTTGAATAAGATTCATTCAAGTTTCCTTTGATTCTCAATCTCTTAATAACACCCACCAAAACATCTTTCCAAAATTTCTATTAGATCCATCACTATCTTTCACTATCATTGAGCTCTGAGTATTACACAACAAATTATAGAGTAATACCACGACTGACAAGCAACCAATCTATCACTCAATTCACTCTTCAAGAAAGACACTTTATATCTCAGTATAAGTTGATTAAAAAAGTCCTGATATGACCACCAACTATGAATCATGCATTGCTATTAAATTATGTATGAATTGCCAAACATACAAATAATTGCAATATTCTCTCACATACACAGACAACTATCATAAACACGAGTCAATTAACTATAGTGTACTTATACCTTCCCCATAGTTTGTAGGTGACTGAATTAGGTATGTCAATGTGTTTCGTCCACATGCACCCAACTTGTATGTTGTATTTTTATATCTACAACAATTGCTATTGTATCTCTCCCTGTGGATAGCTGCTCATCGAAGTGTATTTGATCAACATGATTGATGGTCTTGTTGTAGAAAGTGAAGTTAGATTCTGTTTTCAGGGAATAGTGAAACCAGAAAGAGTGATGGATTACAAATATTTAATTGCATAGTCAAAACTTCAAGAATATTACAACTCATTTAACTCTCTAAGCCTTTAAAATTTTAACTCTTGCTATTCTAAAAACATTAAGAATAATGGCATTCTAGGGTATGTGACAGTACATACTATTCCTTTTAAGATCACTATATTTACTTATTTAAAGTGCTATTGTTTTCTCTTCCTATAAAGTTGATTTTTGACATTCTCATCCTTGTGGTCATTCTAGAGAGAAGGTTGAGCCATTGCATATGTATATTATTAGCAATCAGTTTGGTTAACTCCAACATTTGTTTAAGAAGTGAAGTTAGTGTTGTAATGCTTCAATTATCAATCCACTGATATTCTTCTAGCTACACTCCTAAAGTAAGGACCAACATTGTTAAAAAAAAATTATGTAAGCTGCAGACTATTATAATTTTAACAATCAAATATTTTATATGGATAATATCATAAAACACATGTTTATAAATCTACATTTATATGAAATTTAACCACTACATGAGTCTATAAGTGGAACTACTAAATTTTCTAGACAAACAACAAATCTAAGGCACCTAAAATTTACAATACAAACCAAAAAACAAAAATCTTTACACTTGTTCTAAATTGGGGAAAAAAAACTATAAAACAGTTAGTTATACAAAGAGGAGAAAAAGTTTGAATAGTTTGATACCTAAGCAAAAAACAAGAATGAGTAAATACCTAAAGCATTAATAGATACTTGTTATACCGACAATCTCCTCAAGTGTGCAACATTATGATGTGGTGATGCCTCAATAACCGCTGCCAACAATTTGAGCTTGCATCTTGTTCCATGAATAGTGCTTTGATATTGACAAGTACGAGGACGACTAAGATTACTAGTAATTGCTAATTAGTAGAAATCAGAACCACCGTCATAGAGTTTTACTCTTGCATTTCTTTCAGCATAGAGAAAGCAGCTTGCCTGGCAAATAAGGTGTTTGGTATAATTGTTTTTGTTCGCGAAGCGTTAAGGATTGATAGTTATAATCTATGTTGCTTGAACTCTTCAAAAATATTGTTGGATGTGTGTCAGATCCTCTAAAAGTAGTGATGTAGTTGAGCCACCTCTACCTCCTATTGCAAAGATAACCCATGCGGGCATTGAATGTACAACTGATGCATCTCCTACCTCTTCAATCAGTCAATCCTTAGTTGTTGTTGGCGTTTTGACATACAGCCTCAACATTCTTCTTGCTGATCTTGTGATCTTTTAATCTTAGTTCGACTTGTTAGAGGCGTAAAAGAGATGAAGATATGTAGAGAAATGAGATTGTCTTTAAAGGAATAGAATAAGAAACTGGATGATTGTATTTACTATCTCAATATAGGTAGTATTATATACAATGTTAATATCCTTAAAAAAATCATCATTATAGGATTTTACTCTTGCATTCCTTTCAAAATATTCTGAAAATAATTTTATTGAGTAGGGGATCTATCGAAAACAACCTCTCTACCCACGAAAATAGGAGTAGGCCTAGTACACCCCACCCGCCCCATACTTAAATTGTGGGACTATATTAGGTATGTTATTATTATAGTAGTAGTAGTTGTAGTATAAATCAGAGCCATATAATGAGCATGAATCTTAAAGATGGAAGGCTCTCTATGGACTCTAGTTCAGTTTGAAAGTTTCAATTTAAATCAACTGAATCTTATCATTGTAGACAATTTAAGTCAATCATGATTGCAATGCCTAGTCCTATAAACAACATATATTAGTTAATAGATGGTTGTCTTAATACTTATTAGTATATATTATCAGAGAATAAGATCAACTCTAAAAACAAGCTTCTGAAATTGAACTTTAAAAAAATACCAAGCATGTGCATTTGTCTTCCATCAAGAGAGTTGCAAGGGAGTTATCTACTTCCGAGTTTTGAGCTCACCTGGAATACTCTAAAATATTTTTTCATGACAATCATAAATTGAATCCAGGAGCAAGTTAAACAACTCTAAGATTACTCTTCATCAGAAGAAGATTCAGTTTATGGAATCATAAATTTCAAGGAAAAGCATATTCATGATACATAAAGTCTCAGCCTAAATCAATAATGCTAGAAATTTCAACAACACAAACAAGTAAATTAAAAGAGTTTGTCAACTGTCCCAGATCAGAGAACTTATCTTTGAAGAGTGATAGCAGAAAAATAATTCCAAGTCCCAAATCAGAGTCGCGATAAGACCAAAGTCAATGGTAGAAAAATTGTGAGGCTCAACTTATAGTAGTGCAATTAGAGCAGAGAGTACGGGACCATCGTCATGGCTATAAATTCGGATTGCATCGATATCACCAACCAATTGATTATAAAACTAATAAATATAAAAAAAACATAACAACAAAGGAAAATGACATGGCTTTTGGCATTCTTAGATAGATGATATAATCAAAGAATCTATCATCACAAATCCAAATCAATTATTCGAGTGTTAAGTATGCTGAAACTTATTGATATTTTAATCCTATACCATTCACAGGTTCCACCACAAACTACCAAAATATACTATAAGTTAGCAAAACTTGAAAGTAGAATCTATTAAGAAAAAATGAAAGGTTACACCTAAACCTAGAACAACATTATTCAAGGACTTGTTGGCATTTTAGGAAATCACATAGTAATAAAGAATGTCAAATAAATTTTAGGAAAAACTAAGGATGAGGAGTGGTTTTTTATTATACCCACATAACTTTACAGCAGGAAAAAACTTGAAATAGGTGAAACACTTAAACCATCTGAACCTTTCTGCTAGAAATTGAGTATCAATCTTGAATCTGGACGTGATTACCCCAAAAGAAAAGAACTTCAAAATCCTAATAGAAGTAAGATTGTAAGCATTTATGTGAATAGTTCAATTCCCACAATTTTATTCCCAGATTAAATATAAATGAAGGAGTAAATCAACCTCTAAAACTTATTTCACTGAAATCTTTGAAGAAGACAAAGAAGAGACGCACCTTCATCCTTATCAAGCAGGTCAGGGCATAGTTCATCCTTCTAATGGAAAGAAATTTTTTTTTAAAAAAAAGAGCCAAATGAAATAAAAAATGGGAAGCTCAGCCGTTTTTTCTTTTGGGGAAAATTGAAATAGGATTGAAATAATTTTTTTGCCACAAACTAAAAAAAAGTCATTGAGAAAATTAAGTTTAGACAAGTTTCATTGTGAATTTTTTAAAAAGTAGACTTTGTTTTTAAAGTGAAAAATTATATTTGAAGTCAAAAAGTAAAACACTATTTTGTTGTTTTTCAAAATCTTGAAAATTTTGAATTCAATTTCAAGTTGAATTCCAAAATTTTATGGCCAAACGTGAGTACTTTTGGAGTTTAGCTCAAGAGTAAAGTGAAAAATTTTCATGGCAATTTTCCTCAGAACAAAATCATTTTTGGCACCATTAAAATTATATTGTAGAAAATATTTTTTGTATCATAAAGTTATTATTTATTTTATTCACAATTAGTTTCAAAGCATTAGTTTTTTGTCTCAATTTATGTGATACGTAAAGAATTTGAAAAGTCAACAAAATTTAATATAATTTTAGATATTTAAAATTGTTAATTATTGTAATTTAACAAATTTGTTTCATGTAATTTTCAATAATATAGTAGAAATTCTTTAAATTAATACTCAGTAAATTAATTAACTCTCTAACATAATATTTTTCTCTGGTCCCCATTTGGGCCACTGGAAAAACTTACCAATTTCGATAATATAATATATTTTCTAAAACCCCTTTATTAATATATGGTCTCATTAATACTATAAATAAATATCCCCTCCCTTCATTTTATATGTCATCCCTTTCTATAAATAGTTGATTCATAATACTTGTCATTTCATAAATTCAATGCATACATTATCATATTCTTCCTATTATACCCTTGATAGAGTAGTTAACTAGGTGTAATGACCCTCCTGGTCATTTATGTATCTTGCCTTCTATGTGTCGTTTATAGCGTTCCTGTAGTGACCCCAAGTCATTTATGACTTGCTGGACTGACAGTTCAGTCATGTAATGACCCTCATGGTCATTTCTGTGTCTTGCCTTCTGTGTGTCGTTTAGAGCATTTCTATAGCGACCCCAAGTCATTTATAACTTGCTGGGACTGACAGTTCGGTCACCTGGTCGTTCGTTTGGTCTTGGTGCGAGTTTTTGTGTTTTGGAGCTTATGAACCTTGAAAGATCATTTTCGATCAAAAATTCAAGAAGATGACATCGAAATCCAATTCTGACGATTTCATCAGCTCCGGAAGGGTCATTTTAGGCTAGTATCATGGTCGACATGACTCCCGAGGTTTTCAGTGTGAGTCGATGCGATTAGGCGTTTTAGCCTTTGAATTTTGGTTTAAGTTTGACTTTGGTCAACATTTTGAGTAAACGTGCTCGGATGAGAATTCCGTCAGCGTGGTTAGCTCCGAAATGTCGAGTTTGGTCTAGATTGACCCTTCTTTTGTGTCTGGAGGTTTTCGATATCTTTCCGAGCCCTTTTGTGGGTTTTGACTTAAAAGGGCTTTTGGAAGTGGGACCCACTTTTTATCGAAATGACCTCTGATGGAAATTTCGACTGCGCCGATGAGTCTGGAATATCGAATTTGGTATGGTTGCATATCTCGTTTGTGTGCACGGGGTTCCGAACGAGTTCAGAGCACCCCGTCGGAGTTTTAATTTTTGGGAAATTGCAGAAATTTCTGCAATAAATTGCAGAAAAATCAGCCAAATCCCAAAACCTCAAACCCTCATCTCTCTCTCATCTCTCAACCGATTTGGGTGATCCAAAAGGCTAAGTTGTGAGATTTTTCGAGGGCAACGTGTTGGTGAGCTCAGATAGTGATTTGGAGTCCCCGTTTGAGGTAATTTTCGAAAAACACCTGCTGCCACACCTCTTTTTGTGAACTTGATTTTGGGAATTTTTGAGACTTGTTTTCTTAGCCATTTTAGATCCGATTTTGGTGATTTTTGAGGCTATCTTGAGTGGTTTTTCGAGGAGAACATTGTGGTGCTGTTATATTTTACTGTAGATCGTCCGTTTTTGGTAAAAATGCTGAATTAGCTGCTGTCCCATTTCTATTCTTTTGAGAAAATTTGGGTTTTAGTTGCTTATTGATATTGTGTTGTTCCCGAGCCCCGAATTGTATCCCATTATGGGACATGAGCTGGGGGAACTGGTTAGGACCTACTTTTGGGGTTAATTTCGGAATTTCCTGCGCGGGTCCCACAAATCCCGTTTTGACTCCAAAATTGACCCGTCTCCGTTTGTTGTGATTTTGGTGTCTAAACGACCGTATTAACGTTGTGACTCTATTTTTGATAGCGGGGCAGCGTTTCGAGGACGTTCGGAAAGGAAAAGCTCCGGAGAAGTGATTTTGGAGCGCGTGTGATCGGCTTTAAGGTAGGCTACGGTTTTGCTCTCTTAGATTGAGCTCGAGAATGCGAATGCGTGTTGATTAGTTGGGATTTGGGTTGGGTAGTTATTGAATCGTGCATAGGTGTTAAGAAATCATGTTTTCGATCTATTTCGGGAATTATCGGGTAACTGTGAGCATGCTTTGTGTTATTAACGGATCCTCCTCGATATGTGGAGTGCTTGCATGCTTAATTATTGTTTATTTGAAGAATGTTGGGCCTTAGTTTAGGTTTTACTAGGGCTTGCCTTAGAAATACATTATTCGGATCCAATAGGCCTTAGTTTTGCCCCGACGTCGCTCGGTCGGCTTAGATCCTTGTAGACTGGTGTAGCAGACTTGAGTCTGATAATTTGGGCCTTAGTTAAGCGATAATCTTTCTCCGAATATAGTTATTCTTATTTTCCCCGATGTTACGGCTTCACGAGTTACATCGGCGACACTAGTTCTACTTTGCGATTTGAATTTGATTTTTGATTTGGTTCCAAAGACTTTCATTGATTGGCTATGTGTGGACGGCGTTCCACAGATATTTATGAGTATGGATTAATTGGGACTCTTTCAGCAGCTACATTGGCACATTTATAGAGCATCCGGTTTGAGGTCCGGCCTCTATTGCCCATACACTTATATAGAGCATCCGGTTTGAGGTCCGGCCTCTGTTGCCCATATATTTATATAGAGTATCCGGTTTAAGGTTCGGCCTCTATTGCTCAGATACCTAAATAGAGCATCCGGTTAGAGTTCCGGCCTCTTATACTTGTTACTTGTGATTGGTTACTTGGGTATTTCTTGTGAGCATCCGGTTCGAGGTCCGGCCTCCGTACTGTCAGATTCTACTAATTAGGGTTGAGGTTCTGGTTTGATGTTTTTCGTTCTTGGGTTCTTTTATGCAATTCTCTTTAGTTATAATTATTCTGTGTACTCATCGGGCTTATGGGGGTCC
>NC_064291.1:17547629-17615030 GCF_019186545.1 Solanum stenotomum | reverse complement strand
TGTATATATAGACTTGTCTTTTGCCTTTCGAGACAGTCCAGTCTCTGTTGTCCACTTTTGGGACTTGTACTCATTTTGTTAGTAGCTCTGTATTAGTGACTTCCAGGTTCTGGGAGGGATCTTTATTTGTATATATGTTTTTTGGGTTTGCTTCCGCCTTTTTATATTGTTATTTGTCTCCTCTTATTTAGTTTCTACCCTCAGACCCATTACTTGTTGTTCCGGGTTACGGGTTGGCTTACCTACTGGTGGGTTATAGTAGGTGCCATCATGACTTGAGCAATTGGGTCGTGACAAGTCACCTGGTCATTCGTTTGGTCTTGGTGCGAGTTTTTGTGTTTTGGAGCTTATAAACCTTGAACGATCCTTTTCAATCAAAAGTTCAAGAAGACGACCTCAGAATAGAATTTTGACGGTTCCATCAGCTTCGAAATGGCCAATTTAGGCTACTAGCATAGTTGGAACGAGTATCGAGGCCTTCGATGTGAGTTTGGATCATTAGGTGTTTTAGCCTTTGAAATTTGGCATAAGGTTGACTTTGGTCAACATTCTTGGAAAACGCGCTCAGATGAAAATTTCGACAGCGCGGTTAGCTTCGGAATGTCAAGTTTGGTCTTGATTGACCCTTCTTTTGTGTCTGGAGGTTTTCGATATTTTTCCAAGCCATTTTGTGGGTTTTGACTTAAAATGACTTTTGGAAGTGGGACCCACTTTTTATCGAAATGACCTCTGATGGAAATTTTCACTGCGCCGTTGAGTCTGGAATATCAATTTTGGTATGGTTGCATACCTCATTTGCGTGCACGGGGTTCCGAACGAGTTCGGAGCACTCCGTCGGAGCTTTAGAGTTTTGGAAAAAAAAATTGCAGCAGTCTGCTATTTATTGCAGAAAAACCAGCAACATTTCCAAACTTCAAACTCTCATAACTCTCTCATCTCTCAACCGATTTGGGCGATTTAAAAGGCAAAGTTGTGAGATTTTTCGAGGACAACGCGTTGGTGAGCTTGGATAGTGATTTGGGGTCCCCGTTTGGGGTAATTTTCGTAAAATACCTGCTGCCACACCCTTTTTGTGAACTTGATTTTGGGAACTTTTGAGACTTGATATTCAGTCATTTTAGATCCGATTTCGGTGATTCTTGGGGCTATCTTGAGTAGTTTTTCAAGGAGAACGCGTTGGCATGGTTAGATTTCGTATTTAACTTTTTGTTGGAGGTAAAAAGTTGTGTTTTAGCTGCTGTCTTAGCTCATTTCGAGCTCAATTTTTTGGAAAAATTTAGAAGGTGATTTCGTGGTCATTTTAGGTGCGTATCTGGTGATTCAAAAGCCTAGATCGTGGGGTTTTTCGTGAGGATCATCATGGTGTGATTGGTTTCAGCATCTGGACCCTCATTTCTGATATTTTCTTGTAAATAGCTGCTGCTATTGTTGTTCCGTTTTAGTGTAATTTGGGTTTTGGTTGCGTCATGATAGTGTGTTGTTTCCGAGCCCCAAATTGTGTCCCATTTTGGGATATGAGCTGGGGGAAACTTGTTAGGACCCACTTTTGGGGTTAATTCCAGAATTTCCAGCGCGGGTCCCACGATTCCCTTTTTGACTCCAAAATTGACCCATCTCCGTTTGTTGTGATTTTGGTGTCTAAACGATCGTATTAACGTTGTGACTCTATTTTTGATAGCGGGGCAGTATTTCGAGACCGTTCAGAAAGGGAAAGCTCTGGAGAAGTGATTTTGGAGCGCGTGTGATCGGCCTACAGGTAGGCTATAGTTTCCCTCTATTAGATTGAGCTCAAGAATGTGAATGCATGTTGATTAGTTGGGATTTGGGTTGGGTAGTTATTGAATCTTGCATAGGTGTTAAGAAATCGTGTTTTCGGCCTATTTCGGGAATTATCGGGTAACTGTGAGCATGCTTTGTGTTATTAATGGACCCTCCTCGCTATGTGGAGTGCTTTCATGCTTAATTCTTGTCTATTTGAAGCATTTGGGCCTTAGTTTAGGTTTGACTAGGGCTTGCCTTAGAAATACATGATTCAGATCTGATAGGCCTTAGTTTTGCCCCAACGTCGCTCGGCCGACTTAGATCCTTGTAGACTGGTGTAGCAGACTTGAATCTGATAGATTGGGCCTTATCTAGGCGATACGCTTGCTCCGAATTTAGTTATCCTTATTTTCCTTGATGTTACGGCTTCACGAGTTACGTCGGCGACACTAATTCTACTTCGAGATTTGAATTTGGTTTTTGATTTGGTTCCAAGGACTTACAGTGATTGACTATGTGTGGACGGCGTTTCACGGACATTTATGAGTGTGGATCGATTAGGGCTCTTTCAGCAGCTACATTGGCACCTTTATAGAGCATCCGGTTTAAGGTCCGACCTCTATTGCCCAGATACTAATATAGAGCATCCGGTTAGAGTTCTGGCCTCTATTGCCCAGATACTTATATAGAGCATCCTGTTAGAGTTCCAGCCTCTATTGCCCAAATACTTATATAGAGCATCCGGTTAGAGTTCCGGCCTCAGATACTTGATACTTGTGATTGGTTACTTGGGTACTTCTGGTGAGCATCCGGTTCGAGGTCCGACCTCCGTACTGTCAGATTATACTAATTGGGGTTGAGGTTCTGGTTCGTGTTCTCCATTCTTGGGTTCTCATATGCAATTCTCTTTAGTTTTAGTTATTCTGTGTACTCATCGGGCTTATGGGGGTCCGTTCGGGTTTTTATTTAACTTGCGCACGAGTGTACCTTCTGGGCTTATGGGGGTCCAGTTAGGTGTAGTTAGCTTATAGATTGCTTCAGTTAGTTCTTTCTACACTCGTGTGCATTCCATTGTTAGTTAGATTTTCATTCTTGACTTCGACTTGTGTTATTCCTTCTTTTCATACTGCCTTTACTTTTCAAGTTCAGTCGGCCTATGATACCTACTGGGTACCTGTTGTTTTGGTACTCATGCTACGCTTTGCATCTGTTTCGTGATGCAGGTTCGGGCACTAGTAGCCAGCGTTGATCGAGCTTAGAACAGACTGATCCGGAGACAGGAGTAAGCACACGACGTTTTGTACTATTTCAGTCTCCATCTGTATATATAGACTTGTCTTTTTCCTTTCGAGATAGTCCAGTCTCTCTTGTCTACTTTTGGGACTTGTACTCATTTTGTTAGTAGCTCTGTACTAGTGACTTCCAGGTTCTGGGAGGGATCTTTATTTGTATATATGTTTTTGGTTTGCTTCCGCCTGTTTATATTGCTATTTGCCTACTCTTGTTTAGTTTCTACCCTCAGACCCATTACTTGTTATTCTAGGTTACGGGTTGGCTTACCTACTGACGGGTTATAGTAGGTGCCATCACGACTTGAGAAATCGGGTCGTGACATTAGTCTTGAAAATATATACTTTGACCAACCTAGAAACGAATATAATAAGTAATTGATATTCATTGGAGTACTTCATATATTGATAAATTACTCTCTCTCCATTCACTATCCTGTAAAATCTTATTTTCAAGAAGAAATCTCAACAAACAAATTAAAAATACAAGATGGAGAAAAAATCAAAAATAATCTTGAAAGTTGAAGCTTTAACAATTTTTTAAATTTTTTTAGATCAATTGGTGAAAAAAATTGGCTCCAAAAATAAACTCAAAAATTTAAATAGTCATCCAAATGCATTTTAATTTTTGAAATCTAGCATATTCATTATTTATTGAAAAGTTGACTTAGGAAAACATTAAATAAGGGTAGTAGGATAAAGTTACTTAATTTCTTAATGCAAGTGCAATCTAAAAATGTGACATATAAAAAGGAACGGAGGGAGTAATTCTTTAAACTTACAAAAATATTTAAGACGATTTTGTGAAATATGATTCTAGTGTTTTTTCTTTTAAATTAAAATGTAAATCAAGTTGAAGTTCACCTCTAACTTTTCTTATTCAAAAGTTCTGGTGTTGTCTTCTCGAACAACACCAAGAAAATGTGAAGAGTTCTACACATGATAAGTGTTTCCTTATGCGTAACTGGTTCCAAAGGTATTGTATCGTCTTCAACTTCACCATCAACAATGTTTCCTCTGATGGTATCCACAATTTCTTCTATTCTCTGGACATCTCAACATATATCATTATCATATCGGTAATCTAACAGGCTACTGACATCCATTTTATTCCGATAATCAGATTATTAATCATGACCTCAAATTTATGAATATTGTTTCCTCAAGAGGATTTATTTAAATTTCTTTGGGCTTCATCCCAAACGATGCAAACAAAATTAAACTTCATTAAATCTCGAAATGACTCTTTAAATTAATACATATTAGAGACAACCAAATGATCGTCACTAATTGTTTATAATATTAGTGACAAAAACTAAGATGACAAATAAATAAAACAATTTGTGGCTAAAGCTTACAACATTTAACTACGAACTATAATTTGTTGCTATTATAACAACTTATTAATTTTGACAAAACTTTTTTGTATCCAAAATTGTAACTTATTTTAAGACGAATGCTAATTCGTCACAAATTGGATGGATTATTAGTGACAACATGATGTGTCACTAATAACTTAAAACTCATCACTAATGGTACTTAATAAATGGCGCCAAACTATTTTTTAGTGGGAAATTTTACATGACAAAACTTTGCCACGAAATTATTAGTTTCGTCACTAAAAAGTATATTGCTCATGCATTTAAATACGAAATGTAATTTTGTCTCTAAAGATGAATAATTAGTGAGGATTTTTATGTCGTACCTAATAATTTGAAGCTAAATATCACATTTGTTGTAGTGTTACTTGGGAAGTGTTCCTCTTATGATATGATGACTTATGTGCATTCAATATGCTTATGACTTATGTTGTTATCTCTTATGATTTGGCATATGACTTATGTTGACTTATGCCTATATTATGCTTATGTTGATGATTTATGCTAGCCATCATATTTAGTACATTTTTGTACTAACACATACTTTTGCCTACATTCTTATCAAATGTTGGGTCTAGTGATATTGACTTCGATCTCCGTGGCTAGGTTTATAGTAGAGCAAGGAGTGAAGATTTGTTGAGTCCTCATAGCATCGAGGATTTGATCACCTTTGATTTATGTCTTTCATTATGTTTTAGAACTATTGTATGGGTTGTGTCCCTAAGACTATTCAAGTATTAGATGGTTTGAGACAAGTGTAAAGACTTTCGCTTCGTTTTATGAGACTTTGATATTGTGGAAAATGTTTTAAACTTCCGCACCATTTTCTATTATCTTATTTTACGATATTCTAAGTGGCTTGTATGAGGCTTCTCGAAGTCTTGTACGTCATGTTACATCTAGGGGGTACCTTGGGTTGTGACAAACTTGGTTATTAGATAAGAAGATTTAGAATGGTTCTAGGATGTCGCAAACCACGTCTAGTAGAGTCTTGTTCATAAGTGTGAAGCACGCCACATTTATGAATGAGAGGCTATTAGATATTTAGGAAACTTCACTTCTTCACTTCTCTAAGTCGTGCCATAGAATTTAACTCTATTAGGTCTTTCTCCTAATCCGTGCTCAATGGTTTTCAGGATATGACTACTACAAGGGCTAATGCTAGAAGGAATGAGGAAGACAATATGAATCAAGAGGTTCCTCTTTAGGTTCTTCCCCAAGATCCTCCTAAAGCTGCGATTCACCAATTGAATGAGAATGTAACAAATGCAAAATTTAGGTTCACTTTTCAAGTGTTGGCTCAGGTTGTGATGGCCCAAGCCAATAGAGAGGTAGTAGCTGCTGTGAACCCAAATGTGGGTACGGCGGCCTCAAGAGTGTAGGATTTTATGAGGATGAACCCTCTGGAACTTTATGGCTCCAAAGTTGAGGAAGATCCTCAATAGTTTATAGATGAGGTCTATAAGGTGTTAGACATTATGGGGGTTACTTCGGAGGAGAAGGTCGAATTGGCCGCTTTCCAACTCAAAGGGGTTGCTCAAGTTTGGTTTAATCAATGAAAAGAGACTAGACCGGTGGAAATGGGTCCCATATAGTGGGAAAGGTTCAAAACCACTTTTCTTGATAGGTTCTTCCCTCTAGAGATGAGAGAGGCTTTGATGCTTGAGCTCTTTAACCATAGGCAAGGTAAAATGAGTGTTAATGAATATGTGTTGAGGTTTACTCAATTGTCAAAATATGCTCCATCCCTAGTGGCCGACTTTAGGCCGAGAATAAGCAAGTTTGTGTTGGGAGTGTTCGATCTAGTAGTGAAATAATGTCATACTGACAAGCTCATTGGTGACATGAATATTGCTTGCATTATGACTCATGCCCATTAGATTGAAGAGAAGAAACTAAAAGGGAGATATAGGGAGAAAAAGAGGTTTGGAGATGATGATAATTCCCCTCATGTAAGATCTGATGGACATGGTCATCCTAAGCATCGACAAAGGTTTTCCGAGCAAGACTCCTCCAATGCTCCTAAGTATAGTGAAGATAGGGTGTCTAACCCTAAACCACAAGGAATAAGTAGTGAATCACTATGGCCTACTTGTGCTAGATGTGGAAAAAGACATGAGGGTAGGTGTTTGGCCGGAATGGAGGGTTGCTTTAGTTGTGGTGAAAGTGGCCACGTGATAAGGAATTGTCCAAAAATGAAGGCTAAGGGAACAAATGTTAAGCAATTTGCTCTTAGTGGTTCGGATGCGAATGCTCCAAGGAAAAATAGGTTCTATGCTCACCAAGCTAGAGGTGAACAAGAATACCCTCCGGATGAGACTATCAGTATGTGTTTTATGCTTTATTAGATTACGGTGTTGCTTGTCCTTTGTGGCTTGATAAGACCTGATGTGCTAGACTTTGATGTTGTCTTTAGTATGAATGGGCTACATTATTGCTATTGTGTTATAGATAGTAGAACCTGGTATGGTCATTATGAGTTTTGAGTATGTGGTTGGGCTTAGAATCATCTTGTGTGATGGAGGTGAAAGCTTAGTGATATCTTGATCCGACCTTAGAATTGAAAGAAGTGGTGCTTAGAAAGTTTGTTAGGCTTTCTCCCAAGGGAGAGATTGTTTGCTTAGATAGTAAGGTCATTGAGTGTTCCTAATGTTTATGATTTGGGTTGCTTGAAATTCTCACCTTGAAAGATGCAATGAGTTTGGGAAGTTTAGTCCCCATTTTGCAAGCCCGTATGAGACCTTAGACCGGCAAATTAAGAAATAGAAGAACAAGGAAGTTTCTCCTATGAAAATGTTATAGAGGGATCTTTTAGTAAGGCTTATAGTTAGGGATGCTACTTGGGAGGCCGAGGCCAATAAGATGTCCCGATATCCTCATCTTTTTTACTTCTACTCCTCCTTTAGCTTGAGATGAAGAGTTCCTCATGGTTTTTTCTTTGTGTGAAGTCATGTGTGTTTTAGATGTTGTCATGATATTCCCTTACGTTGTGCATGTTCACGAAAGAACTTGTGTTTTGAAAGAAAATGAGTCTGCATGATTGATTTTCCTCATGTTGTAGTGCATTAAGTATGAGTTGCCAATAGACTTCATGAGATGAGTTGTGAAACACGCCTTAGCTTGGAGTTGAGAGAATCCTCTTTGGATGTATTTTATGAGTATAGATTGCATATAAGCTCCATGAGATTGTGTTGAACATGCTTATAGCTTGGAGATGATAGTTTCTCCTTGAACATGAGAAAATGTTAGAATTTCATGCATTTTGGGTTGTTCGATATAGTTTCTACCTTCCATGTGATGCATTGAGCATGTTTAGCTTGGAGTGATGATTCCTACTTAGTTGTGTGCATTTAGAAATATTTCATGCATGATGAGTTGCTAGTCTAGAATCGTTTCTTTTAAGAGATGCCTAGAACGTCATTCGAGGACAAATGATCCCAAGGGGGAGATATTGTAACACCCCAGATTTGAGATAGGAGGCATAGCATGTTAGAACTCCAAGATGTCACCTCATAGGGTCAACCACGCCTTGTGGGTGAGTCCACGCCCTGTGGATGGCTCCGTGGATAGGCGCATTCAACAATACCTTAGGCAGAACCACACCAGGACCCATGCCCCGTGGATGGGTCCATGGCCCGTGGTTGGAGGTATTGTAGGTGGCCATGAAAATCTCTGTCATCAAACCACTCTTGACCAGGATGGACCGTAGGTTCATCCACAGCCCGTCAATGTGGTCTCATGGTTGGTGACTAGATGGTTATTTGGAGGACACAAGGGTCCTTTCCAAATTTAATTAGAATTATGTGGTGTCATTTTACCCTAGTCAAAACCACCTATATAAGTACTTTACACCACTAAATTAAGTCATTTAAGTCATTTTCTCAAACTCACCAAAAGAATTAGGTTCCTCTCTCAAATAATTCTCTCTCTAGAAAGTTGAAGAAGAAGAAGAGGGTTCAAGCTAAGTCAAGTCAAGTCTCCATTCTTCCAAGCTTTGATTGCTTTGTAATCAAGGTATGATGGCTTATTCATCTATGTAATCCTTTCATCCCTGGAGCCCTATGTTTTCCCCAATTTAGAAGAAGAATTCTTCAATTATAATTAGGGTTTCTTCTAATGCTATGGGTTATGATCCAATTGAGTGGATTATGGTTGCTATGATTGTTTATGATTGAATTGATAGAATTACATATTTATAGGATGAATTTACATGTACCCATTCCTAACCCTTTTTTCTAACATAGAATTAATGAAATTGGGTTTTATGCCATGAAAGGGGAAATTGAAGATTTAGAGATAATCTTCTAGGATTGATGAAATACATGATAGACTACTTGAGATTGAAGCATATAAATATGAATTGCTTGAGAGTAGATCATGTAGACATGAATTGAATTAGATTAAAGTATACATGATGAATCATGATTAGTAGTGCTTGAGATTGAGCCTATATGATGATATATGATTAGAATTGCTTACAAATGAAGCATGTGGTTGGAATGTCTTGAGATCTAGGCATATGTGATGATTATGAGAAGTAATGCTTTGAGAGTAAGGCTTGTAGTTATGAATGTTGATTGCTAGGGTTTTGAGAGTAAAGCTAATATGATGAACTATGAATGTTAAGGCTTTAAGAATGAAGCTTATGTGATTCTTGAATTGTAGATAGAGTTGTTGTGGAAGGATTTACCCACATGACCTATATTATGTATGTATGAATGACTAATGTGAAAGGTTTACTCACATATAATGATTCTAGGTTGAAAGGTTTGCTCACCTAAAATGAATCTATACTAAAAGCTAAATGAATGATGAAGCTAGAGGCGACTACCCTAGACCTCCACATGTGAAGGATATGAGGTGATTTCCCATGTTCTTATTATGATGAATGGACACGAAGACGAGTACCCATGACCCTTATGAAATGATGTGGAGGCGAATCCCAATGTCATTAAAGCTTGACTTGGTAAGACAAGACCATGCATGGCAGCTTAAGTAATAGATGTCATGGATAGCCTTGGATTGAGAAATTGTACCCTTCCAAATGTTAGCTTGGACTAGCATAATAGAATGCTTGCATGATAGCTTGATTGGTGAGGCCACACCATTTCATGATATCTTGGATTGAGCAATAGTACCCTTCCTTGAGTAGTTTGGACTTGCATGAGTAAGGTGATTTCCATGATAGCTTGGTCTAGCATAATGAGGTATTTTTTCTTGGTTGCCTTGAATTAGTGAATCGTAACCATTCATGAGTAATGATGTGTGATGGACTAGGAAAAAGGTACTTTTCCATGACTAGTATGAACATTTTGGACTAATCCCTAAATCATAGTAGCATAGTTATGATGAAACAAGCTTTATTTCAAGGAGGTATTGTAAGTATGTTTTGATATGAGATTGATTATATGATAATAGCTTAGCTTGGATAGTTAATTGAATTGATTTCCTTGATATATATGATTAGAGGTGGATTACCTACGTGATGAGTAAGAACAAGTTAAGGTTACTTGAGAAGTGTTCCTCTTATGATATGATGACTTATGTGCATTGAATATGCTTATGACTTATGTTGTTATCTCTTATGATTTGGCATATACCTTATGTTGACTAATGCCTATATTATGCTTATGTTGATGATTTATTCTAGCCATCATATTTAGTACTTTTTTGTACTAACGCATACTCTTGCCCACATTCATATCAAATGTAGGG
Source organism: Solanum stenotomum (assembly GCF_019186545.1). Lineage (NCBI taxonomy): Eukaryota > Viridiplantae > Streptophyta > Magnoliopsida > Solanales > Solanaceae > Solanum > Solanum stenotomum. Next base: position 17,604,886 of record NC_064291.1, on the reverse strand, counting down.
TCCGGCGATATTGACTTTCATCTCGTGGCTAGTGTCATAGTAGAACAAGGAGTGAAGATTTGGTGAGTCCTCATAGCATCAAGGATTTGATCACCTTTCCTTTATGTCTTTCATTTTATGTTTTAGAACTATTATATGGGTTGTGTCCCTAATAATATTAAAGTATTAGATGGTTTGAGACAAGTGTAAAAACTTCTGCTTCATTTTATGAGACTTTGATACTGTTGAAAATGTTTTAAATTTCTGCACCATTTTCTATTATCTTATGTTACGATATACTAAGTGGTTGGTATGAGGCTTCTCAGAGTCTTGTACTGTCACGCCCCAAATTCGAGAGGCGCAACTGGCTCCTAATGCCAAAACTCAGGCCCGAGCCGACCCTGTTGAACCATTTGCTACTAGCGTATGACAGCCACACACAATCAAGAAATCAAACAAGTATATCTCGGCTTAAAACTAAGCCATCGGCCAGCAAGGCCCCTGTCAACCAATCTATAAAAGAAAAAGCTACTCCTAGGAGATCATATAAATAAATAGTCAACTAGCACAGAAGTCCTAATTGGGCCATCGAGGCCACCATGATATCTATACCAAAACTAAAAGCAGGTATATAACAATACAATACATCAAACAACTCACAAGCTTCCGCAAACCAACAACATAGGCCAGGATGGCCATAACGTAGCTATAAACCCCACACACTAGTCTGCAAGCCTCTAATAGTAGTAAAGATTGGTGGGACAGGGCCCCAGCATACCTATAAAGATATATACGACAAAATGTAACAAACCTCCCAACTCTGGCAGCTCCAGAGGAAAGGGGCTAGCCAACCAGATAAAAGTCAATCCTGCTGCTAAGGAGGTCTACTCAGTCGTCTGTCAGGACCTGCATGCATGAATGCAGTGCCCCCAAGGCCATGGGGCGTCAGTACAAAATAATGTACAGAGTATGAAAGGCAATAGACTATGATGAGGTATCCTGATATACTGGAATAATCTAATAAATAAACCATGGCTAAGATAAGTGTACTGACCTGCTCCTAAATCTAAACTTATCAAAAATAATAAAACAACAACCTAACCAAGCCCCCATAAGCTCGGCAGGTACAAACAGCACACAAGACCACCTACTTAGGCCCCCATAAGCCCGAAAGGTGCCAATCAGCCTATATACCCCTATCAGTAGTCCCCTAGCCCCGTAGGCAGTCACATAGCCCTATTAGGCATTAATATATCCCCTTAGCTAGGACATAGCTCCTTTAGGCATCAACGTAGCTTATAGACAACTCATAGCCCTTTTAGGCAACAACATGGCCCTGTAGGAAGAACATAGCCTTCTTAGGCGTCAATATAGCCCTGTAGGTAACTAATAGCCCTATTAGGCATCCATATAGCCCTGTAGGCTTCTGCCCTTCTAGGCATAGATCACATTCTTACAGCTAACCACAATAGCCCCAACGACAATAATAACAATCCAACCGCTAAAAGCGAGCAATTTAGTTATAAGCAACCTATACAAATAGCCTCTTAAGTCGTGTCCAACATAGGGACGCTACTAACTGAATAAGAATCCCGACAAGGGAGGATTATATCAACTCGAGCAGCCAACAATATATCAAGGATAATAACCCAAATACATTGCTTCTAAACTTTAAGGAAACATGTCGTAAGTAGGGAATAGCCTTAACATACCTTTCCAATGAACGCTCGAAAGACCGTAGTTCCTTCACGAAAGTTGTTCCTTATGTCCTAAGTTTCACAAACACTATATATACACAGCTAGTACGCATCTATAAACAGTTTATAATTAATCTTATATCTGCAGATTTGCCATATTGCCCGAACTTGTCGAAATGTCCGTAAAAATTCATAAAAACAATCATAAAAGAGTCCCGAGATGATTACCTTAGTTAACGAAGTTAAAACCTTGAACAAACACCAATTGTTACAAATTTATATCTTCAAAAACCAGCTCCAAACGCAGCAAATAGAAGGGAAAAACGATTTCCACATGTAGGGATTACGTTTCCAGGCACAGGGGCTATGTTTAATGGTAGAAATCATCAAAACTAACCTTCATCATGCTAGGACTCCATAGGAACCCTCTCCTAAGCTTTTTTTTTTGGTTTTGGAATTGAAATGAACTGTTCCGTGGCTAAAAACGTTAAATAGTCAACATACCATATTTCTTTACCCGACCCGGATTCTGCCCTAGCAGTCCCTAGTAAAACCCTCATAACCTTTTTCTCGGATGTCCGTTTTGATATGGGGTTTTATGCGTTACAAACTAGACTCGTAGGCTTTCCATTTAATGGGTAATAGGCCTTCTAACTCTTAATATATTGGGAGAAAACATCCAATACATTTGACCCAAATTTCAAAGAAATCTTTAAAACGGAACTTACGATAACTTTCGCCAACTTTTATTTTGCCACTTAACTTCAAAACTTGAGATAAAACCCTTGAACACTTAAAATAAGACATACCACATCCTTTTTAATTTATTACTCACCCTCTTTGTCATTCCACGAAGGTACGAGTTAATTTAGATGCTTTGGAAGAGTCGGGGTGTTACATCCTTCCCCCCTTAGAAACATTCGTCCTCGAATGAAAAATCTGAGTCACACAATCGTGTCCCTAGGAGTTGCCAAAGTATAGGCAAAGTATCATTTGTGAATGTGACTATCCATAGCTTGAAACGTAGAAATTTTAACCTAGGCGTCTCACATTACAGCATAAATAGCTAAGCACTATAGCTCCGCAATAATAGTGCGAGCAAAATACAACGACAACAACCATAATAATAAGCAATAATATATAAATAAAAATAAAAATTGATAGGTATCTAACCTTACTTCACTAATATAAATTGATATGTTATCACCCTAGGGTATGAAACAATTGAGGATATTTGGACCTCATGCCATCCTCAGCTTCCCAGGTCACCTCTTCTCTATTCTTGTTTCTCCACAATACTTTAACTGAAGCCATATCCTTGGTCCTCAATTTACGAACTTGTCGATCTAATATGGCAACTGGAGTTTCCTCGTAGGACAAATCCTTTGTGATCTGAACATCCTCAACTGGGACAACCTGATAAGGGTCTCCTACGCACTTTCGTAGCATCGATACATGGAAAACTGGATGAACAAATTCTAGCCCCGAAGGCAATTCTAACTCATAAGCCACTTGTCCTACCCTCCGAAGAATCCGGTATGACCCAATGAATCTTGGACTAAGTTTGTCTTTTTTGCCAAATCTCATAACACCTTTCATAGGCGAGACTTTTAAGAATACCCAGTCATCGACACAAAACTCTAAGTCCTTTCGTCGCACATCTGAGTATGACTTCTATCGGCTTTGAGCTGTTAGCAACCTCTCCCGAATGAGCTTAACTTTCTCTACTGTCTGCTGGACTAAGTCAGGTCCGATCAACCCTGACTCACCTACCTCGAACCATCCAATGGGGGATCTACATTTTCTCCCATACAAAGCCTCATAAGGTGCCATCCCGATACTAGAATGATAACTATTATTGTATGCGAACTCAATAAGAGGAAAGTGGTCATCCCAACTTCCCTTGAAGTCTAGCACGCACGCCCGTAACATATCTTCGAGGGTCAAAATTGTGCGCTCAGCCTAGCCATCTGTTTGAGGGTGAAAGGTGGTACTAAGATTAACTTGTGTCTCTAATCCTTTCTGGAAGGACTTCCAGAAGTTGGCGGTAAATTGTGCTCCTCTATCGGAGATAATAGATACTGAGACACCGTGTAGCCTAATAATCTCTCTAATATAAAGCCCTGCATAGTCTTCGGTAGAAAAAGTAGCCCTGACTGGTAAGAAGTGGGCTGATTTTGTTAGTCTATCAACAATTACCCAAATAGAGTCAAACTTGCAAAGCGATCGAGGTAACCCTGTAATAAAATCCATATTAATTGCTTCCCACTTCCACAAAGGAATAGCTATCTCCTGAACTAGCCCAGCGGGCTTTTGGTGCTCAAGATTCACCTGTTGGCAGTTAGGACACTGCACTACAAACTCAGCAACGTCCTTCTTCATCCCCTGCCACCAATAGATCTCCTTAATATTATGGTACATCTTCGTCGAACCAGGGTGAATAGAATAACGGGAATGATGTGCCTCTTCCATAATTCGATGTCGAAGCCCTGCAACATTCGAAACACACAATCGACTACTATATCTGAGGACTCCATCTTCTGCTATATCAAATGCTTTTAGACTAATGATCCTGAGCCTTAGCTCTAAGCTGCTCTAAGCTAAGATCCTCTTGTTGTCGTGATTTTACTTCTACAACTAGAGATGATACGGCTGTATCCTGAATTTTGACCCCACTATCGTCTGCCTCTAATAATTTGACTCCCAAACTAGCCAACTGATGAAGCTCTCGTGCTAGCTCCCACTTCTCAAAACCTAAATGGGATAAACTACCCATAGATCTTCGACTGAGGGCATCGGCTACCACATTCTCCTTTCCTGGATGATATAAAATATCCACGTCGTAAGCTTTCAGTAACTCAAGCCATCGACACTGTGGCAGATTTAACTCCTTCTGTCTAAATATATATTGAAGGCTTCTATGATCTGTGAAGATGTCAACATGAACTCCATACAAATAGTGTCTCCAGATCTTTAATGCATGCACAACTGCAGCCAACTCTAAATCGTGGGTTGGATAGTTCTTCTCATGCTTCCTCAACTGCCTTGAAGCATATGCGAAAACCTTACCATGTTGCATTAGAACACATCCCAACCCAACACCAGAAGCATCACAATACACCACATAGCCTTCTGAACCGTCTGGTAATGCAAGAATTGGTGCTGATGTCAACATGTCCTTCAGTTCCTGGAAACTATGCTCGCAAGCCTCAGTCTACTGGAACTTAGCTGCTTTTTGAGTCAGCTTCGTTAATGGGGCTGATATTGAAGAAAACCCCTCTACAAACCTTCTGTAGTACCCAGCTAACCCTAAGAAACTACAAACCTCAGTCGGAGTCATGGGTCTGGGCCAAGTCTTTAGGGTCTCAATCTTTTGTGTATCAACCGCAGTGCCTACGTCTGATACAATATGGCCTAAGAAAGCTACAGAGTCCAACCAGAACTCACACTTAGAAAACTTTGCATAAAGTTCTCAGTCTCGAAGAACCTGAAGGACTGCTCGCAGATGATTTGCATGCTCATCTTTTGAACGTGAATACACCAAAATTCATCAATAAACACAATCACAAACAAGTCTAGATATGGCCTAAATATACTATTCATCAGATCCATGAACACTGCTGGGGCATTAGTTAATCCAAAAGACATTACCAAGAACTCAAAGTGTCCATATCTAGTTCTAAAAGCTGTCTTTGGAACGTTTTTCTCCCGAACTCGTATCTGGTGGTACCCTGATCTTAAATCAATCTTTGAGAAACACTTAGCACCTTGTGACTGATCAAACAAGTCATCTATCCTCGGAAGGGGATACTTATTCTTTATAGTTGCCTTATTCAGCTGTCGGTAATCGATACACATTCTTAGTGAGCCATCATTCTTCCTTACGAATAACACTGGTGCACCCCATGGTGAAGCACTAGGCCTAATAAAGCCTTTATCCAGCAAGTCTTTCAGTTGATCCTTTAACTCCTTTAGCTTAGCAGGAGCTATTCTATAAGGAGGGCTAGATATGGGTTGTGTACCTGGTAGCATATCGATAGCAAAATCAATTTCTCGTTCTGGAGGGATACCAGGAAGCTCGTCTGGAAATACATCTAGAAACTCACTAACTATCGAAATAGACTAAAGAGTCGGTGGTTCTGCATCTATATTATGAACGCGAACCGGATGATAAATACAACCCTTAGCAATCATCCTCCTCGCCTTTCCATTCCCGAACTGCCTCCCCTGGAAAGTGGAATCTAACAATCTTTGTTCGACACTCAACATTAGCATAGCAAGACGATAACCAGTCTATGCCCATAATGACGTCAAAATCGACCATCTCTAACTCTACAAGATCTATAGAGGTCTGACGGTCGATAATTTCTACCGTGCAACCTCGATAGATTCTCCTGGTAATAATAGACTCACCAACTGGTGTAGATACAATAAAGGGTCGATCTAATGACTCTACTACTATACATAACTTCCCCGCAATAAATTGAGTAACATAAGATAGAGTAGATCAAGGATCTATCAAAGCATAAACACGATGGGAGCAAACAATCAATGTACCTGTCACAACATCTGGTGATGACTCTGAGTCCTATCGGCCGGCTAGTGAATATGTACGATTCTGGCCACTACCAGAACTATATGTTCCCTCTTTGCCTCTGCCTGTACCTCTATCTGCTGAAGTCTGGGGTCCACGCCCTGTAGACTGTGTTGATGAAGAGGAACCTACTACTGACCTAGTCATCTGACCTATACTACCCTGACCTATGGTCGGGCAGTTTCTCCACCCATGCCCCTCCTGTCCACAAGAATAACAACCTGTGGAACCCTGTTTGCACCTCCCGAAATGCATCCTACCATAAGTTGCGCAATGCGGCGGTGCTGTCCTAGCCTGGCCTGAGCCTCTCTGCTATTGAGAGCCTGATGCTCGTGAACCCTCACCTAGGCCTGACTATCCCTGACAATCAAATCTACTCTCCTGGAACTGCTGTGATGGAGGTCTAGGTGGCCTACTAGAATATCGAGGTCTGGGACCACCCTGAATATCTCCATATGAACCAGTGGGCCTATCCCTCTTCTGTCTCTCTCTATCGACCCTCTCAGTCATATACTGTAGATGTCGGCGATCCTCTATGCCTTTTGCAACGGCCTGAATTCGTGAGATATCCATATTATCATTTAGTACAGCAGTAGAACAAGCGTCGATATAGTCTGAGTCAAGCCTTCCTACAAATCTACGCACCCTGTCATGCATCGTATCAACAAATGCTGGTGCATATCTAGCCAATGAATCAAATCGCAACCCGTACTCTCGGACACTCATGCTGCCCTGTCGGAGGTTCAGAAACTGGTCCACCCGGCCATCCCTAATCTCTCGAGGCAAATAGTGATCTATGAAAGCTTCTGTAAAGCTATCTCAAGTGGGTAAAGATATATCCTCTCCCCTAGATTTCTCCCAACTTTCATACCACAATATTGCAACATCACGCAATCGAAATGCTGCTAACTCAACTGACTCAGTCGTTGAGGCATGTATGACTCTGAAGATCCTATGAAGCTGATCAACAAAGTGTTGAGGGTCTTCTCTGCGATCTGTCCCAGTAAACTGTGGAGGATTCAAGGCAAGAAATGCACGAACTCTTAAACTTTCGGGCCCTTCAGAAGGTCCGGCAACATCTGGCACAACTGGCTGGCGCTGTGCGGCTACTAACTGTGCTAGCATATATACTGCACTCTTGAAATCATGATCAGATGGAATAGGAGGAACTAGAGGTGATACTTCTGGTGGAGTCGGGGGTCCTGTAGCCCTTGGAGGCTCCTGAAGCGGTGGAGAAGCAATAGGGGGCTGAGAAGACGTCTCCCCCTGGGTCTCACAATGGGCTGCCTCCACCTGTGGTACCTTGCTAGTACCCTCGCCTGCAGTTGTATCTAGTTCCTGGCTAGTTGTGATCTGACTGGTGTCATCCATCTCTATCTGCATACAAACATCAATTATAATCCAGAAACCTCAACCCTTAAGACACCGCTCTATAGCACGAGGTGAGCAAAAGAAGGATAGTCATTCTAACATGCCCGGCAGCTTCTTGCTTATCGAATGTGGTGCAAAACACATTTATAAACAAGACTCTACAAGACATGGCTTGTAGACTCCCTAGGATACGACGTTGCTTTGATACCAAGTTTTGTTACGCCCCAAACTCGAGAGGCGTAACTAGCTCCTAATGCCAAAACTCAGGCCCGAGCCGACCCTGCTGAACCATTTTCTACTAGCGCATGGCAGCAACACACAATCAAGAAATCAAACAAGTATATCTCGGCTTAAAACTAAGCCATCGGCCGGCAAGGCCCCTGTCAACCAATCTATAAAAGAAACAGCTACTCCGAGGAGATCATATAAATAAATAGTCAACTAGCACAGAAGTCCTAATTGGGCCATCGAGGCCACCATGATATCTATACCAAAACTAAAAGCAAGTATATATCAATAAAATACATCAAACAACTCACAAGCTTCCGCAAACCAACAACATAGGCCAGGATGGCCATAACATAGCTATAAACCCCACACACTAGTTTGCAAGCCTCTAAGAGTAGTAAAGATTGGTGGGACAGGGCCCCAGCCTACCCATAAAGATATATACGACAAAATGTAACAAACCTCCCAACTCTGGCAGCTCCGGAGGAAAGGGGCTAGCCAACTGGATAAAAGTCAATCCTGCTGCTAAGGAGGTCTACTCAGTCGTCTGTCAGGACCTGGATGCATGAATGCAGCACCCCCAAGGCCATGGGGCGTCAGTACAAAATAATGTACAGAGTATGAAAGACAATAGACTATGATGAGGTATCCTGATATACTAGAATAATCTAATAAATAAATCAAGGCTAAGAAAAGTGTACTGACCTGCTCCTAAATCTAAACTTATCAAAAATAATAAAATAACAACCTAACCAAGCACCTATAAGCTCGGCAGGTACAAACAGCACACAAGACCACCTACTCAGGCCCCCATAAGCCCGGAAGGTGCCAATCAGCCTATATACCCCTATCAGTAGTCCCCTAGCCGTGTAGGCAGTCACATAGCCCTCTTAGGCATTAATATATCCCCTTAGGTAGCACATAGCTCCTTTAGGCATCAAAGTAGCTTATAGACAACTCATAGCCCTTTTAGGCAACAACATGGCCCTGTAGGAAGAACATAGCCTTCTTAGGCGTCAATATAGCCCTGTAGGTAACTCATAGCCCTATTAGACATCCATATAGCCCTGTAGGCAGAACATAGCCCTTCTAGGCATAGATCACATTCCTGCAGCTAACCACAATAGCCCCAACGGCAATAATAACAATCCAACCGCTAAAAGCGAGCAATTTAGTTATAAGCAACCTATACAAATAGCCTCTTAAGTTGTGTCCAACATAGGGACGCTACTAACTGAATAAGAATCCCGACAAGGGAGGATTATATCAACTCGAGCAGCCAACAATATATCAAGGATAATAACCCAAATACATTGCTTCTAAACTTTAAGGAAACATGTTGTAAGTACGGAATAGCCTTAACATACCTTTCCAATGAACGCTCGAAAGACCGTAGTTCCTTCACGAAAGTTTTTCCTTATGTCCTAAGTTTCGCAAACACTATATATACACAGCTGGTACACACCTATAAACAGTTTATAATTAATCTTATATCGGCAGATTTGCCATATTACCCCAACTTGTCAAAATGTCTGTAAAAATTCGTAAAAACAATCATAAAAGAGTCCCGAGATGATTACCTTAGTTAACCAAGTTAAAACCTTGAACAAACACCAATAGTTACAAATTTATATCTTCAAAAACCAACTCCAAACGCAGCAAATAGAAGGGAAAAATGATCGCCACGTGTAGGGATTACGTTTCTAGGAACGGGGGCAATGTTTAATGGTAGAAATCGTCAAAACTAACCTTCATCATGCTAGGACTCCATAGGAACCCTCTCTTAAGCTTTTTTTCTAGTTTTGGAACTGAAATGAACTGTTTCCATGGCTAAAAATGTTAAATAGCCGACATACCATATTTCTTTACCCGACCCGGATTCTGCCCTGGCAATCCCTAGTAAAACCCTCATAACTTTTTACTCGAATGTCCGTTTGATAAAAGGTTTTGTGCATTGCAAACTAGACTTGTAGGCCTTCAATTTAATGGGTAATAGGACTTCTAACTCTTTATATATTGGGAGAAAACAGCCAATACATTTGACCCAAATTTCAAAGAAATCTTTAAAAAGGAACTTACGATAACTTTCGCCAACTTTTATTTTGCCACTTACTTAACTTCAAAACTTGAGACAAAACCCTTGACCACTTAAAATATGACATACCACATCCTTTTTAATTTATTACTCACCCTCTTTGTCTTTCCACGAAGGTACGAGTTAATTTAGACGTTTTGGAAGAGTAGGGGTGTTACATGTACGCCATGTTACATCTAGGGGATACCTTGGGTCGTGATCGTGACAGATTCACTAATGAATATGTTTAGTTTTTCCCCCAGAGAAAGTGGGTGATATTAGGGTGATATGTCAAGGCCTGAAAAGGAGAAAATCATAGGAAAGAAAAGATTCCTTGAATCTACCCTCCACGGTGAGTCTCCTCATGTAGATGCCAAAAGACACAAGCAAACGAGAAAAGCCTCCAGGAAAGCTGTAAGAGAAAAAGAGGCACAACAGTAGCAGCGTGATTCATTGAGGTTTGGCACCTCTGGTAGTCATATTCTAGTGACCATGTCTGGTGAGACGCCAACTGATCTTGCCATTCCCACCAAGAGCGGCATCCTAAAGAAAGATCCTACTCAAGAGAGGGCACTAGTTGATTCAGGTGCCAACACCAATCTGACTACTAAAGCCTAGAGAGTCAAAGGTATGACCCCTTCTCAAATCCCTTTATTTGTACTTTGAGGGCAAAGCATATTTTGGTTGAAAGGGGGGTGGATGGGAAACCTGCTAGTAGTAGTTATAGTGTGTGGGTTGGCTAATGAGGTTTTTCTATTACAAGTACTAGGAAATTGTTGAAATATTTGGAGCAGGGAGGATGTTTTTTTGTGAAGCATGTTGAAAAAAATTCTGATTTGATAGTTGGTTGTCTAGGCTCTTCGTGCGACATTTCATGTTCCTACATGTTGATCATTGCCAACTAGAACATGAATTTGTTGACAGAATGCTAAAGAGTGTAAGCATGTGCCAAGACTGTGTATGTGTTTGTTTGACGTCTTACTTTGTATCTATAAGCTAGAACATGCCCAAATAGTCTTGCCAAAATTGTTAGATAGCTGGATAGAACCTTTGGACCCTTTTTGAGTCCACATTAGCAAAAAAACACCTACCAAATGAAATGATGGAACCTTTGGACCCTTTTTGAGTCTTAAAAATTAAAATATTTTGTTAGTCACCCCTATTGTAATGTTGTATCCTTGGTTCTCTGAAGGGACGATGCAACAACTAAGGACAAAAGCCTAAGTTAGAGTGGGTATGAGCTAAATGAAAAATAAATAGCTTACCATTATAGTATCCTTGGTTTCTCCGAATGCAAAAAACTACAAAATAGAACAAAATGGCTCAAGTAAATGTTGGATATAAACAAAAGAGAAAAGAAAAAGAAAGAAAATGAAAGAGAAAAAAAAAGAGCAAAAAGAAAGAAGAAGAAGAAGATATAGAAAAACAAAATAAAAAGAAAAGTAGAAAAGGAAGTGATGTGGGTGTCGGGATGCAAGAAAGAAAGAAAGGTCGGAAATGCCTAAGCAAGAGTTGTGTGCTTACAACTAATTTTGGGGGACCAAGGTAATCTAGTCAATCATATGCCTATATATTTCATTCCCTAACCCGATCAAACATTACAAGTCAATAGAGTTCTATAGTGATCCTATTCCGGTTGTTTGATAGTTAAGGTGTAGAAAATAAGGGAAAGCCTATGGTCTGTGAGCATATTTGTCAGTCTCAAATCTTATTTGAAATCATTTGTGAGGGGCTCCTTTGAGTCGAGGGCACTTTTTTTGCATCTCCTAGTGGTTTAAGTTGACTGAAAGATTGTTACTTGCACAAGCATGATCGACTGTGTGTAGTGGAATGTCGTCCATAGATCCATGCATGTTAGCTAGATTATTGTGGGTGTAAATTTTTGTGGAAATACCAGGTGACTATCTTTGATAATTCTCTTATGTACTTGAGCATTTTTTATTGTTCTTTTTCATTGCTTGACAACAAGTAATGGTTCTAAGTTGAGGGTGTAGGCCCCAACTACCTCCTGCAACCATTCAACACAGCGTGACTCTATAAATTTGAAAAATGAAACAACTTACTACATTTTACAATTAAATCTTGGGTTTCCTCCCAAGTAGCACGCAATTTAACATCTCGGTGCGACATAGGTTGCTTGATTACTTAGACTTCATCAAGATGGAGTTCCTCAACTATTTATACCTCTTCCAAAACCCCATGTTCAACTTTACTCACTGTCCATTTGCTTTGAACCACTCACATTTTGTATTTTCAAGTTCCATAACTCCATACGAAAATATATGTGTCACTTTAAATGTTCCCAACGACTTGGACCTCAACTTGCCTGGAAATAGCCTGACCCTTGAGTTGAACAGTAGTACCAAGTCCCCAAGACTGAAATTCCTTTTCTCAATATGTTTGTCATGGTACAAATTTATCCTCTCTTTTTATAGAGCAGACCTCTCATAGGCTCTCTGTCGAAACTCGTCCATCTTATTTTTCTTCTCCAACCTCATATTAGTCGTTTCACTCCAACTCATGCTTAGTTTCATTAGCGCCCACAACACCTTATGTTCTAGTTCCACAGGAAAATTACATGCCTTTCCAATAGTAATTGGTAAGCTTACATACCAATGGGTGTCTTGAAAGCTACCTAGTATGCCCATAGTACATCATCTAACTTTTTCCTAGTCAGTTCTATTGGCATTTAAAATCTTCGCCAATATGGACTTAATTTCTCGATTTGACACATTAACCTGCCTACTCGACTGCGAATGATATTGGGTTGCCACTTTATGTTGTTTCACGCCGTATTTATCATGTAGTGTGTGGAACACTTGTTGCAGAAATGTGAATGTACATCAGTAATAATCGCCCTAGGTGTGCCAATCCTTGAGAAATTAATCTTCTTTAAGAACCCAACAACACTCTTACTATCATTATCTACCAATGTGAATGCTTCTACTCATTTGGAGACGTAATCTATAGCCACTAAGATGTACTTCTGTCCATAAGAACTCATAAACAGCCCCATAAAGTTGATGCCCCATGCATCAAATAACTCCACTTCAAATATAAGAGTCATAGGAAACTCATGACTTCTATATATGGCTCCTTGCCTTTGAAACGTATTACAACCTTTGACCTGATCGCATCTTGATGAATTGTGGGCCAATAATAGTCACTCTGGAACACCTTGTGAGTAGTGCAAGCTTCCTCATGGTACCCAAAAATTGGGGAAGAGTGACATGCCTCAATAATACTCAACATCTCAGCTTCAAGTACACACTGCCTGATTAAATTGTCAGCACAAACCCTATACAAGTAGAGCTTATCCCAAAAGAATTTTCCCACATCATGCATGAACTTCTTCATTTGTTGAAAAGTCAAATCCTCAAGCATCAAATCACTAACAACATAACTGGAAAAGTTAGAAAACCAAGGAATAAGATCAAAAGTGGTTGCTAATACCTACTCATATAGGAATTAGTCATCAATATCAAGCACAACCTCCTCTTTCTTTTCTTCTACTAATCGAGACAAGTGATCTGCAACTTGGTTTTCACAACACCTTCGATCTTTAACCTCAAAGTCAAATTCATGTAACAACAGTACCCATCTAATCAGCCTCGCTTTTGTGTCTTTCTTCGCCATTAGATATCTTAATGTCGCATGGTAAGTGTGCGCTATCACTTTTGTACTCAAAAGGTACGCTCTAAATTTCTCAAAGGCATACACAACTGCCAGCAACTCTTATTCTGTGACGGCATAATTCTTTTGAACAACATTTAATGCCTTACATGAATAATATATAGGGTGAAAGATCCTATTACACTTGTAGCCCAACACAACTCCCAAAGCAACACCACCAGCATCACACATTACCTCAAATGGTTCAGACTAATGTGGGGGAAAAATAACTGAAGTTGAAATTAGCTTCTCATTTAGGCATTCAAACGCTTTCATACAGACCACATCAAATGTAAACTTTATCTCCTTCTCGAATAACTTGCACAATAGGTGTGCCATCTTAGAGGAGCCCTTAATAAACCTCTGATATAACCATGCATGCCCCAAGAAGCTACGAATTGCATTGATAGAAATAGGTAGGGGAAGCTTCTCAATGACCTCAATCTTTTCCCTATCAACCTCAAAACCTTTCTTAGAGACCTTTTGGTGTAACACTATGCCTTATTTGACCATGAAATGACACTTTTCCCCATTAAGAACTAGGTTTGCCTCTTTGAATTTATGTAGTGCCCTGCTAATATTTAACATATAATCATCAAAAGTATCACCTACTAATGAGAAGTCATTCATAAATACCTCTAAGGTGTCTTCAACCATGTTCGAGAAAATGGACAAGATACATCACTCGAAAGTGGAAAGAGAATTACACAATCCAAATCGCATGCATTTGAACACAGAGGTACCATATGCACCTATAAAAGTGGTTTTCTCCTGATCTTTAGGAGCAATAAAAATCTACTTGTAACCAGAGAACCTATCCAAGAAACAATACCAGCCTCTCCCTGCTAATCTGTCTAACATTTGGTCCATCACAGGCATTAGGAAATGGTCTTCCAAGGTCCATTTGTTAAACATTCGGTAGTCCATGCAAAATTGCCAACTTGTGACTGGCCTTTGTGGGATCAACTCATTTTTAGCATTTTCTACTGGTGTCATTTCACCTTTGTTAGGTAAACATTGCACTGGCCTGACCCAATGACTATCAGAAATGAGATATACCACACTTGCATCAAACCTTTGATAATCTCCTTCTTTACAACCTCTTGCATAAGCTGGTTCAATCTCATTTGGTGCTCTATACTCGAGCTATAGTCCTCCTCCAACTGGATTTTGTGAGTGCAAATACCAAGAGGTAAGACAATGAAATCAGCAATGGTCCACCAACTGCCTTTTTGAATCTCTTTAGTACTTTCAAAAGTCCTTTCACTTGATCACCATTCAATTTTTTAGCCACAATAATTGGCAAAGTGTTATTTTCACCTATAAATGGCCAAGCAGTTCTTTCAACTCAAGCACAGGTGCTTCTCAATTGACAGATTTGCTAGAGGAGTCGACATGTTTTTCAGATCAGGTGTAAATTTTTAGGAGTGTACGAATGTGATCACATGCCTTGCAAAGACTTAGCAGTCTCCACATAATCTAATTTGAAAACCTCATAAATTTTGTAATTACCGTGCCTAGCATTTCCACTGTGAACCTTTCCTGTATGGATGTTTTACTGATCCCATCATCGGTTATATCAGTTGTAGACATAACACTTATATCTTTTGGTTGCTTCATAGATATGCACACCTTGGATTCCATCTCCTCATTGTTTATCATGAATTTCAACTAGCCACTTTCCACATCAACCAATGCTCTACCTATAGACAAAATGGCCTTCTCAAAATTATGGGAACTTCAAAATCAATATCATAATCTAAGATCACAAGATCAAAAGGAAAAATAAAACTCTCCACTTTCACTAAAAAATCATAGAGAATATCCACGAGCCTTCACACCGACTTATCAGCCATCATTAGGCTCATTGTCATAGGTTTAGGAGTTCCCAAGCCTAATTTCTTTTATATTTCTAGTAGCATGAGGTTAATGTTGACCCCTAGATCACACAAATCTTTGGCAAATTCAAATACACCAATTGTGCAAGGTATGGTAAACACACCCGGATCTTCTTTCTTTTGTACCATAGACCTTGTAGAAATAGCACTATAATGGTGCAAATTATCTACATGTTAGAAACATGCGGCTCTCTTATTTGTCACCAAATCCTTCATGACCTTGGCATAATCTGGCATCTGCTCCAAAGCATCGACCAATAGGATAGTTACTGAAAACTGACAAAGTATATAGATGAACTTCAAGAGCTTACCATCTTCGACTTTCTTGTTAAGCCTTTGTGTAAATTGAGGTGGTTGTCTGGGGATTTGTTGTAAAGGATTGTGATACCTCTACCGTAGGCTCCTTAATTTTCCTTCACCCTTCAACCTCTCCTGTCCTAATGTCTACTTCTTGAGATACTTCAAGCTCTACTAATCCTTCTTCATCTTTATCATTTTATGCATGGTTGTTATTATTTTCTTCAACACTTCTTTTCTGCTAAATACCCACAGGTACCGATTCAGACAATGATTTACCACTCCTAGTAGTGATAGTCTTGGAGTGC
This sequence comes from Solanum stenotomum, assembly GCF_019186545.1. NCBI lineage: Eukaryota > Viridiplantae > Streptophyta > Magnoliopsida > Solanales > Solanaceae > Solanum > Solanum stenotomum. Next base: position 17,588,768 of record NC_064291.1, on the reverse strand, counting down.
CAATGCTTCTTTAGGCTTTGTATCATATCACTGGGTAATCTCCCATTCTTTCTCTGGTTCAATGAAACTCAGAGTTGGCCCAGTTGTTGTTCTAATTGTTTATATGGAAGTTGAGTGAGAATCCACTAGCTGAATCCTATTGGAAAAATGATTCTTCAACTTTTCCATCCTTGAGTCTATATATTCAACCCGCTACAATACATTTGCCAACACATATTCCATCTTGGAGCTACTATACCCATTACTTGTTCTGTCTATGTTTCCCCGAGGTACATACACACCACTACGGTAATTTTTTATCCATCTTTATTTTTCCAACTTCCTTGGTCCCTATTTCAAGAGTTCCTACCTTGATTTCCTGAATTATAGTCTTGGTTACCCAAGTTATAATTCTAGAAACACGTTGCTTGTTGAGATATTTAGCTTCTTCAATGTAGTCAAACTCCTGGTCTTCATACCTACCTAAAACCCCTACTGCATTCACCTTTTCTGGACCAAATGCTAGTAGATGTTTAGTGAGCAAATCCTACTAAGTTTTCGTATGGGACATGTCTTGGTCATACTCCTCTTTTCTGTTTCGATGCTCTACCAATAGCTCAAATGTGAACCTGAGATCCCCAATCAATGATCTTTGTGTGCCTACTCTATTATTCTTCGAAACCTCATCAAGAATAGTTGAGGCCTCCGAAAAAGGCTTGTTCATTAAATATCCTCCATAAATTGCATCGATGAAAATCTTGGTTGTAAATTTCAACGATCCATAGAATACCTGCCTCAAATGTCTATCTATTGGGTAGTGATTAGGCACATCTTAAGTTTCTGGATAAACCTCAATTGTGTGTCATGTAGTTCTTCACCTAGTAATTACTTTTGAACACCTATCTCATCCTTTAACTATAATTCTTTTCGTTCTACGGAAAATCTATCGAAGAAGGGTTCTCTCAATTCCACCTAGTTGATGATTGAAACATTAGGTAGTTCATTTAGCCAATTTTTTGCCTCTCCAGCCAGGGACAACGGAAATAAACTCAACCGCATAGTTTTTTGGTTAACTCCTTGAACTTCTGCTAAATTACAAGGTCCTGCAAAGCTTATTAGATGTTGTTAGCGTCCTCACTAGCTATTCCTCTAAAAAACCCTTTCAAGTTCCATAATTTAATCATCATACTGGTGATGGTAAATTTCACTCTTAGAGGCAGTGGTGGAAGCACTATAACTATAGTTGATTTAGCCTCATCCATATATGAATCATCATCATCAACAGCAAAATGCACCTATTGTTAATCTCTTCTCCTTGGAGCTAACACATGTTTTTGACGAACCAACTCTTGTTCTTAATCATCCTCACCACTACCATGTATGGGTTGTTTGCATTATTGTTGGTACCCCATGCTTAGTCCTCAACATCCTCTCTCAATCTCTATCTCTATGTCTCAAGTTCTTAAGCATTAACCATTCTTTTAATATATCATGAAAACTCAAGATCCTAAGGAAGTAAAGGTACTCCCTTACTTTTGGTGTTTGGCATGCACTACCTAAGTCACCCGTAGAAGACACATACAAGAAACTAGAAGTAAAATTAGCAAATACCCTTACAAACTAAAAAAAATGGTTAGTAGAACATTTCTAAACCAAAATCTCCAAAAGTGACGCTAAATTTTGATACATCCAAACTTACACTTCAATTAAAAAGTATAAATGGATGAAGTCAATTATAGAACTGAACAAGATATGAGGTCGATTTCATAGGGAAACCCCAAATTCAAAATAGGGCATTATGGCGAACTTCAGGAAAATGGTAGATGGAACCACGAGGGCCACCCACAGTCCGTGGATTAGACCACAGACCGTAGGTGTGGTCCATGGATGGCCTAACCACCCATAGCCCAGAACCACGGCCTTACCAACTGACCGTTGGTCAGACCATAGTTTGTGGTTGGGGTCCGTGGTTCAAGGCCCCAGTTTCCAAGTTTCGACCACTATTGATGGCCATAGTGGGGTCTCGTGGGTCACTATTGGCACTTAAGTTTCAGGGGTAGTTGGGTCTTTTCCTAATTAATTAACTCATATACTACGTTGTTTAACCCTTCACTAAGACCCCTATATAAGCATTTTAACCCCCAAATTCAACCCATTCAAGTAATTCTTCCAAATTTAAGAAATAAGATCAATTGTCCTCTCCAAAATATTTCTCTCTCTAGAAACTTGAAGAAGAAGGAGGGTTCAATCTAGGGTTTCAAGGAAAGTCTCCATTGTCACCATTGATAATAAGTATTTGTCTTTGAGGTATGATAGTTTTCATCCATGGATTCCTTCCATTCATGGAGTTCTCAAATTCCTCATTTATAAAGTTAAAATTACCCAATTGAGTTAGGGTTTTCTTGAATTCTCATGGGTTCTCTTGATTATTGATTTAGATGATTGAGTTATGATCTCTTATGCATGAATTGATGAAATAATATGATTGTATGATGATTTCCTCATGAACCTATGTAATCCCCATGTTTTCAAGTTATGAATCATATGATGTGGGATTTTGACTATAAAGGAAGAGTTTTATGAAATAAAGCATGTATTGCTAGCTTTACATGAATTTATGATGAAATTCATATCTAACCTATGTTTTGTAAGTGTTGATGGTTGCAAGTGGGTTTTGAGACTTGAAAGGTAAATTATGGACTTATTCATTTTCTTATGAAATCTATGCTTATGTTTTAAGAATTCTTTGAGAGTAAAGTGTCAATGATGATGTTGTTGTTGTTGTTGTGTTGTTGAAAGGATTGTTCCCATATACACATAATAGCATGATGTGAAAGGTTTTCTTACATAGTAAAGTATTCTAAGGTTGAAAGGTTTTCTCACCTAATTGAATCAAAGATTAAAAGCTATCCTAATGAACCTAGCTTGGATTGGTTATTGAAAGATACCTTTCCATAGATTATGGCTTAGCTTGGATTGGCAATATGACATGCATTTCCATGGATAATTAGAACATGAAAAAATGACTATTTCGTGACATTTATGTTTAGCACCAAGAGTATATTGAGATGGAAGTTCTCCTATTAGTGGAGGTCGAGTTTCTAGAAGCAATCTCCTTATCCCTTACCTATGTGCCCCCATAGGATGATTATCTAGATAGACACTAGCTAGTGGATGCACTTAAGCTAGAAGTTATGGTCCTTACCTTGGCAAGTAGGATAACCTTTTTTGGTGTGGGAGACACCGGGAATCATGTTATAGCTCACATGGTCTCTATGTCGGTTAAAGCTAATTCCCCAAATTAATAATGAATGTAACCATGTTTTATGACTTAACCAAAACATGGATGCACTTAACCATGTTTTGTGACTTATGTTTTTCAAAACTTTAGTTCATTATTAATGTGGGGAATCAGCCTTAACGACATGGAGATCATGTGAGCTTTAAAATGATCCCCGACGTCTCCCATATCGAAAGGTGTCACGACCCAGGGGTACACCCTAGACGTAACATGGCATACAAAACCCTGAGAGGCCTCATACAAGCCACTTAGATTTCATAACATAAGATAATAGAAAATGGTGTGGAAATAAAAACATTTTTCAATATAATCAAAGTTTCATAAAACGAAGAGGAAGTCTTCAACATTGTCTCAAACCATCTAATACTTGAATTGTCTGGGGACACAGCCCATATAAAAGTTCTAAACATAAAATAAAGACATAAAAGAGAAAGGTGATCAAATCCTCAATGCTATAAGGACTCACCAAATCTTCACTCCTTGCTCTACCATGAACCTAGCCACGGGGATGGAAGTCAATGTCGCCGGACTTTTCATTTGATAAGAATGTAGGCAAGAGTATGTGTTAGTACAAAGATGTACTAAATATGATGGCTAGCATAAATCATCAACATGTAAGCATAACATAGGCATTAGTCAACATAAGGCATATGCTATAAGCATAAGAGACATCAACATAAGGCATAAGCTATAAGCATATTCAATGCATATAAATCATCATATCATAAGAGGAACACTTCTCAAGTAACCTCAGCTTATTCTTACTCCAGACTTGGGTCATCACTTCTAGTCATACATGTCAAGGAAAGCAACTCAATTAACAATCCAAGCTATGCTATCATCAAATAGAATATACTTACAATACTTCCTTAAAGTAATCTTGTTTCATCATAATTATGCTACTTTGATTAGGGAGTTGTCCCTCTTTAGTCACTAGTCCATGACATATCATCACTCATGAATGGTTACAATTTACCAATTCAAGGCTATCAAGGAAAAGCATCCCATTATGCTAGACCAAGTTTTCATGGAAAGCACCTTACTCATGCAAGTCCAAGCTACTCAAGGAAGGGTTCTATTGATCAATCCAAGCTATCATGAAGTGGTGTGGCCTCACCAAGTCAAGCTATCATGCAAGCATCCTCTCATGCTAGTTTAAGCTACATTGGATGGGTACAATTTCTCAATCCAAGGCTATCTATGAAGTAGACTATCTCAAGCTACCATGCATGGTATTGTCTTAACAAGTCAAGCTATTCATGAAGGGATATCACATCACTACTTCAAGCTAAGATAGTTCATACAATAAGCCTTTGAACACTGACGAGGTACTTCTTGAAGCATGCCTTAGTTCATTATAAAGGCTTATTAGATCATGTGTGAGCAATCATCACCATTCATGATCACTTTTACTCTTAGATTCATTTTTGGTGAGCAAACCTCTCAACCAAAAATCATTCTATGTGAGAAAACCTTTCACATCATGTTCATATGTGTTCGTAGGAATGCTGTTTCAAGCAACACAACATCAATATCATAGTCATTGACACTTTACTCTCAACGTGTCCTTAAATCATTTAGATAGGTGCTATAAGACATGCATCATCTGATATATTCATAATATAGGTCATGTTGGCAAGTCCTTCGACAAAAACTCTACCTACAAGTCAACATCATATAAGCTTCACTCTCAAAGCCTTTACATTCATAGTTCATCATATTAGCTTTACTCTCAAAGCCCTAGCATTCAACATTCATAACTACAAGTCTTACTCTCAGAGCATTACTTCCCATAATCATCACATATGCCTATATCTCAAGACACAGACTCACATGTTTCATTCTTAAGCAATTCTAATCATACATAATCATATAGGCTCAATCTCAAGCACTACTAATCATGATTCATCATGTATACTTTAATCTAATTCATGTCTAGGTGATCTACTCACATGACATTCATATCTATTTACTTCAATCTCAAGCAATATATCATGTAATTCATCAATCCTAGAAGATTATCTCTAAATCCTCAATTTCCCCTTTCATGGCATAAAACTCAATTTTATCAATTCTAGGTTAGAAACAAGGGTTAGGCATGGGTACATGTAAATTCATCCTATAAACATGGAATTCAATCATAAAAAATTATAAACAACTATAATCCACTGAATTGGATCAACATCCATCATAACCCACAACATTAGAAGAAACCCTAACTAGATTTGGGGAATTCTTCTTAAAATTTTGGAATTCTAGGGGACTCCATGGATGAAAGGATTCCATGGATGAATAAACCATCATACCTTTATTACAAAGCCTACCAAACTTGGAGTAATGGAGACTTGACTTGACCTAGCTTGACCCTCTTCTTCTTCTTCAACTTTCTAGAGAGAGGATGAACTTTGGGATTCTTTTGGGATTCTAAAAATAATGACTTGAATGACTTAGTTTAGGGGTCTAAATTACTTATATAGGTGGTTTAGACTAGGGTAAAATGACACCACTTAAGTCTAATCAAATCCGGAAAGGACCATTAATTCCTTAACTAAGTGCCTCACTGCCCATCCACGACACCCCGCCGACGGACGGTGGATGGACCTACAGTCCGTCCTGGTCAGGCGTGGTCTTGACAGAGATTTTCTCCCATCAACGACTCCTGATCCACGGCCCGTGGTCCCACCTATGGACCGTAGGTGGTGCCGTGGGTAGCCCCAGGAGCTTACTGAAATTTACTTAATTTCCCTCTTTTTGGATACGGGGTACTACCCTAGCCCTCTCACTTAACTCTAATTTAGCCTACTAGATTCCGGGGTGTTACAATATCCCCCCTTGGGATCATTCGCCCTCAAATGACGTCCTAGGCACTTCTTAATAGAGACGACTCAAGACTAGCAACCCATTATGCATGGAACACATGAAAATGCACACAACCACGGAGGAATCATCACTCCAAGCTAAACATGCTCAATGCATCATATGGAAGGTAGGAACTATATCTAACAACCCAAAATGCATGAAATTCTAACATTGTCTATGTTCAAGGAGGAACTGCTATCTCCAAGCTAAAAGTGTGCTCAACACAATCTCATGGAGCCTATATGCAACATATTCTCATAACATACATCCAAGGAGGAATCTCTCAACCCCAAGCTATGGCATGTTTCACAACTCATCTCATGAAGTCTATAGGAAACTCATACGCAATGCACTACAACATGAGGAAAATCAATCATCCAAACTCATTTTCATTAAAAAAACAAGTTTTTAATGAACATGCACAACATAAGGGAAATCATGGTAACATCTAAAAAACACATGACTTAACATAAAGAACAAACCATGAGGAACTCGTCATCTCAAGCTAAAGGAGGAATAGAAGGAAAAAGATGTAGATATCGGGACATCCTATTGACCTCGGCCTCCCAAGTAGCACCCTCAACTTGAAACCCTCACTAAAAGATCACTCTTTAACACTTTTCATAGAAATAATTTCCTTGTTCTTCTATTTCTTAACTTGTCGGTCTAAGATCTCATATGGGTTTACAAAATGGGGATTAAACTTTCCCAAACTCATTACACTTCTCAAAGTGAGAATTTCTAGCAACCCAACACAAGAACATTAAGAACACTCATTAACCTTCCTATCTAAGCACACCATCTCCCCCTTGGGAGTAAACTTAGGCAGATTTTCTAATCACCATCTCTTTCAATTCTAAGGTCGGATCAAGTTATCCCTAAGCCTTCACATCCAACATACAAGAGGATTCTAAACCATGGTGAATTACACTACTACCCTTTAGAGGAGTCTACTCATTTACCCCATCAAAGTCTTATCTGGACACCTACACACCAATCTTTTCAACATACCCCCAAAATTCATAATGACTAAGTCGGGTTCTACAATCAATACACATAACAATAATGCAGCCAATTCATACTAAAGACAACATCAAAGTCTAGCATATAATGTCTATCAAGTCATAAAAGACAAGTAACACCAGAATCTAATAAAGCATAAAACACATACCGGTAGTCACATCCGGAGGGCATTCTTGTTCACCTCTAGCTTGGATGTCACGACCTAGGGTACCCCCTATATGTAACAAGGCACATAGAACCCCGAAAGGCTTCATGTAAGACATTTAGCATATCATAACATAAGCAATAGAACAATAAGAGTAAAAACGCATTTCAAGTCTAAAATTTTCATTCAAGGAAAAGCAAAAGTCTAAACTCTAAGTCTCAACATATTCGTCTATTACAATATTCGAATGAGAAAGGGAGGCGCAGCCTATACAACATATTCCGAAAAGAAAATACAAAAAAGGAATTACAAAGAGATAACATCCATCCTTGAATCAAGAGGACTCACCAACAAGATAGGAGAATAGGCAAATCCAATCTTCTAGCCACAATGATTAGCACCTTGAGAACCGGACCCTACACTTGGGAAAAAAGTAGGAAAAGTAGGAAAAGTAGGCATTAGTATGATAACCATGCATGAAAATATTGAAAACATGCTAAAAGGGACATTTTAGTTGAATGCATGCAATTTACTAATATTTGAACATCATCGTGAAGATAGTGGAAAAGCATAAGTCATAAGCATATTCAACATATAGATCATTATAACATAAGAGAAACATATCATAAATACCCTCAAATCATACTTGTGAAATGCATAAATAAGATCCTATAAATCTCACCCATACAAAGTAAAGCTTCTTAAGTAACCATATTTCATAATTCATATTCTTGTTCATATTGTTGTTGTCATAGTGGGATTTAGCCTTAACCGACATAGACCATGTGGGCTAACAGGGAATCCGGTGTCTACCCCACACCAAAAAGGGGTTGTCATACTTGCCTAAGGTAGAACCATACTCTTAGCTTAGGTTGACCAACTAGCTAAATACCTATGAGGGCACATAGTTTATGGGATAAGGAGATTGCTACTAGAAACCCGGCCTCTACTAATGGGAGAGCTTCCATCTCATGAGACCTCTTCTAGAAAACCAGGCATCTACTAGCAGGAGATCTTCCATGTCATTATCAATATCCACTCGATGCTAAGCATTAATTCCCACGGAGTACATAATATGTCTTGACTTAAGTTCAAATTCATGGAAGAATGTCTTGCCACTCAATCCAACATAATTCATAAGATAGCTCATTAGATCATGCGTGAGAATAACCTTTCACCATCTATGTCTACATATAGATTCAATAGGTGAGAAAGTCTTTCAACCCTAGAATCATCATATTGTGAGAAAACCTTTCACATCATATCATATTCATGTATAAGTGTGTAGATGAGAATCACCTTTCAACAATACAACAACTAGATCATAATAATATTCACTTTACTCTCAAAGTGTTCTTAAAGCATATATTAAACTCTATAAATCATGCATAATATCATAATTTTCCTGTCAAGAATCAAAGCTCATATTGAATCAACAAATCTAGTATTCACTACATTAGACATGTATAATTACATAATTCAAGTAGTTCAATTACTACAAGCATAATCTCATAATTTCCTTCTTTCATCCACAAATGCACATCACAAGATCATCAATTGGGAAATATGGGGATTTCATGGGTTCTTGGGGATCTCAACATAAAACCATAATAAATCATCAATTCAATCATAATATAAAGTAATTCAAGCATTAGAATCATTTTTGAAAGGAACCCATGGTTTTGGAATCAAACCCTAGCTTTTGGGGATTTCTATCTTTGAAATTGGGGTTTTGAAGGGGCTCCATGGATGAAGGCTATCCATGGATGAAGAGCAATCATACCTTAGAAATGAAATCCAAAGAATTTGAGAAGAAAACCTTTCTCCTTGAACCCTAGATCCAACTTCCTTCTACTTCCTTGAAGTTCTAAGAGATAATTTTCTTTGGAGAGGATGAAGTTTTGGGACTAGTTTAGGGATTTATAAATAATGAGGTAATTGACTTAGTTTAGTGAATTAAAACTCTTATATAGGTGATCTAATTTAGCCTAAAACGACCTCACTTAATTATTAATTAAAACCAGAAAACCCCGAAGTGCCCCTAACTTAATTACCAAAAAAAGTAGTTTCAGGCATGAACCACGGACCCCTAACCTACGGACTGTGTAGGGAACCACAACCCGTCCTAGTTGGGCTTGGTTCGTGGTCAGAGACTTTGTCCCTCACCCACGAGACACTCACCTACGAACCATGGTTGGACTCGCGGCCCGTGCTTGTGAAACGTGGGTCGGGGTTCAGAGGACCTGATTTGCAGGCTTGGTCTACGGCCCCTCACCCACTAGTGTGGCCTAACCCACTGGTGTAACCTAACCCACGAGGCGTGGGTCTCCTCCGAGGGTCACTGCCCAGGCAGTTTCTAGGGGTCCTTCTCCAGGACCCATGGTTAGTCCTTGGGGGTTGTACCTTGACGTTCTAACATGAAACCCTTTATTTTTAAGTACGGGTAGTTACTTTTACGACTCTAACCCTCATGTTAAGCTCTAGTTTAACCTACTAGTTCCCGGGGTGTTACAATAGCTCCCCCTTGGTAACATTCGTCCTCGAATGAAGATCTAGATACCTTACAGAAATAAAGACTCAAGAATAGCAGCCCATCATGCATGAAACATCAAAATAATGCGCAATTCAAAGTAGGAAACATCAACTCCATCTCAACATAATAAATGCATCAAAAGGAAGTAGGAACTACATCTAACAACCCACTATGCATGAAATTTCAACATATCTCATATTAATAAGAGGAACTACCTTCTACAAGCTAAAAGCATGTTCAACACATTGTCATAGTGCCAAGATGCAATTTACCCAAGAAAAGCATACTCATATAAAGCATGTTCATTAATTCATCTCATGAAGTCAAATAGACAACTCATACTAAATTCACAACAACATGAGGAATATAATTCACGAAAACTCATTTTCTTCCTAATCATGAATTTCTCAAGAACATGCATAACATAAGGAAATCATGGAAAAAAATACATGAATCACACATGACCTCCAAAACAAGGAAACTCAAGAGGAACTACTTGCCTCAAGCTTGAATAGGAGAAGAAGGAAAAAGATGAGGATATCGGGACTTCATCTCTGCCTCGGCCTCCCAAGTAGCACCCTCAACTAAATTATTACTCCACAATACCTTCACGGAGGAAACTTCCTTATTTCTCAACCTCTTGACTTGCCGGTCTAGAATATCAACCGGTACCTCTTCATAAGTAAGATTCTCCTTAATCTCTAAACCCTCTAAGGGAAATATGGTTGATGGATCCCCAATACACTTCTTCAACATTGAGACATAGAACCCCAGATGCACCAACGCCAACTCATTTGGCAAATCAAACTCATATGCAACCTTGCCAAAACTCCTCAAAATATCATAAGGACCCACAAATCGAGTACTAAGTTTACCCTTCTTTACAAACCTCATAACACCCTTCATGGGTGAGATTTTCAAATAAACCCAATCATGGACATCAAATTCTAGATCTCTCCTTCTAACATTGGCATAGGACTTTTGCCAAATTTGCACCAATTCCAAGCCCAAGAGAGAAACTTCCCCAACTTCAAACCATCCTACAAGAGATCGACATCTCCTACCATAGAGAGATTCAAAAGGAGCCATGTCGATACTCGAATGATAACTGTTATCATAAACAAACTCAACTAACGGCATATGGTCATCCCAATTGCCTGTAAAATCTATAATGCATGCCCTCAATATGTCCTCTAAAGTCTTAATGGTGCATTTCGCTTGACCATCCGTTTGAGGGTGAAAAGTTGTGCTAAGCATCACCTTGGTACCTAGCCCCTTTTGGAAAGACATCCAAAACTGTTAAGTAACTTTGGGACCTCGATCTGAAATTATAGACAAGGGAACCCCATGTGACCTCACTATCTCTCTAAGATACAATTTAGCATACTCTTTCAACGAGTAGGACACTTTGATGGGAATGAAATGAGCGGACTTAGTCATCTGGTCCACTATTACCCATATCGAGTCATGTTGTCGTCTAGTACGTGGCAAGCCTACAATAAAATCCATGTTCACATCTCTTGACTTCCAAATAGGAATAGCAATATCTTGTGACAAGCCTCCCGGTCTTTGGTGCTAAACCTTAACTTGTTAACAATTAGGATATTTGGCCACAAATTCCGCGATGTCCTTTTTCATCCCATTCCACCAATAGACTTCCCGTAGTTCACGGTACATCTTGGTGGCTCCCAAGTGAATAGAATATCGAGAACTATGGGCTTCTTCTAATATTTACTGTTTCAATCTGTCAAAATTTGGAACACATAACCTACCTTGATACCTCAACACCCCATCTCCCCCTTAGGAGAAAGCCTCAATGGACTTTTTGAGTACCGCCTCTTTCAACTCAACCAAGATAGGATCAAGACTTTTCTTAGACTTCACATCCATCAAAAAGGATGATTTAAAACCATGAAGGACCATGACACCACCCTTGCGGAATCCACTAGTTGAAAACCCAGTCGAGCCAACCTAAGCACATCACGAACCAACTCGTTCTTTTCATCCTCTACGTGAGTGACACTACCTATCGACAACCTACTAAGAGCATCCTCTACCACATTAGATTTTTTGAGGTGATAAAGGACAGTCATATCATAATCCTTTAATAAATTAGGGACCTCAATCCGAAATTATAGACAAAGGAACCCCATGTGACCTCACTATTTCCCTCACATATAGTTTCGCATACTCTTCCGACGAGGAGGACACTTTGATGGGAATGAAATGAGCGGACTTAGTCATCTGGTCCACTATTACCCATATCGAGTCATGTTGCCATAGAGTACGTGGCAAGCCTACAATAAAATCCATGTTCACATCTTTTGATTTCCAAGTAGGAATAGCAATAGCTTGTGACAAGCCTCCCGGTCTTTGGTGCTAAACCTTAACTTGTTAACAATTAGGATATTTGGCCACAAATTCTGCGATGTCCATTTTCATCCCATTCCACCAATATACTTCCCGTAGTTCACGGTACATCTTGGTGGCTCCCGGGTGAATAGAATATCGAGAACTATAGGCTTCTTCTAAAATTTACTCTTTCAAGTCGTCAAAATTTGGAACACATAACCTACCTTTATACCTCAACACCCCATCTCCCCCTTGGGAGAAAGCCTCAACAGACATTTTGAGTACCGCCTCTTTCAACTCAACCAAGATAGGATCAAGACTTTGCTTAGACTTCACATCCATCACAAAAGATGATTCAGAACCATTACGGACTATGACACCACCCTTGCGGAATCCACTAGTTGAAAACCTAGTCCGGCCAACCTATGCACATCAGGAACCAACTATTTCTTTTCATCCTCTACGTGAACGACACAACCCATCGACAACCTACTAAGAGCATCCTCTACCACATTAGATTTTTTGGGGTGATAAAGTACACTCATATCATAATCCTTCAATAAATTGGGGACCTCGATCCAAAATTATAGACAAGGGAACCCTATGTGACCTCACTATCTCCCTCACATACAGGTAGCATACTCTTCCGTATAGTAGGACACTTTGATGGGAATGAAATGAGCGGACTTAGTCAGCTGGTCTACTATAACCCATATCTAGTCATGTTGTCGTCTAGTATGTGGCAAGCCTACAATAAAATCCATGTTCACATCTTCTGACTACCAAGTAGGAATAGCAATATCTTGTGACAAGCCTCCCGGCCTTTGGTGCTCAACCTTAAATTGTTGACAATTAGGTTATTTGACCACAAATTTTGCGATGTCCTTTTTCATCCCATTCCACCAATAGACTTCCCGTAGGTCACGATACATCTTGGTGGATCTCAGGTGAATAGAATATCGAGAACTATAGGCTTCTTCTAAAATTTACTCTTTCAAGCCGTCAACATTTGGAACGCATAACTTACCTTGATACCTCAACACCCCATCTCCCCCTTGTGAGAAAGCCTCAACGGACTTTTTGAGTACCGCCTCTTTCAACTAAACCAAGATAGGATCAATACTTTGCTTAGACAACACATCCATCACAAAGGATGATTCGGAACCATTACAAACCATGACACCAACCTTGTGGAATACATTAGTTGATCACCTATTCGGGCCAACCTATGCACATCATGAACCAACTCTTTCTTTTCATCCTCTACATGAGCCGCACTACCCATCGACAACCTACTAAGAGCATTCGCTACCACATTAGCTTTGTCAGGGTGATAAAGGACACTCATATCATAATCCTTCAATAATTCTAATCACCTGCTCTGACGAAGATTTAAGTCCTTTTGACTAAAATTTATTGTAGACTTTTGTAATCGGTGAAAACATCCACATGGACGCCATACAAATAATGCTTTCATATCTTTAAGGCTAACACAACCACCGCTAACTCAAGATCATGGGTAGGATAAATCTTCTCATAGACTTTAAGTTTCCTTGGATAATAGGCAATCACCTTACCATTTTGCATAAATAAGCATCCTAACCCAACTCTAGAGGCATCACAATACACCACAAAACCATTTGTACCTTCTGGTAAGGTCAACACTGGAGTGAAAGTAAGTTCATCTTTCAATTCTTGGAAACTTTTCTCACAAGCTTCCAACCATAAAAACTTAGAGTCAATGCCATTAACGGAGAAGTAATAGAGGAAAATTCATCAACAAACCTCCTATAGTAACCGGCCAAACCCAAAATGCTTCTAATGTCGAAAGGAGTTAGTGGTCTAGGCCAACTCTTGACCGCATCCGTCTTCTTAGGATCTACCTCAATATCCTTGCTTGACACAATATCAAGAAAAGCTACGGACCTTAACCAAAAGTCACACTTACTAAACTTTGTAAAAAGTTGTTGGTCCTTAAGAACTTGCAATACAATTCTGAAATGGTCTACATGTTCATTCTCACTCCTCGAATAGATCAAGATATCATCGATAAACACAATCACAAACATGTCTAGGTATTTCCTAAACACTCTATTCATCAAGTATAAAGGTTTAGAATAGATTAGAGTCGACATGAATTTTATGTGGATGTGAGAAGAAAAGACCTTGAATTTTTCATTGATGATTGAGTTTACTTGAAAATATCGGCCATGAATGGTGTGATGATATTCGGGAAGAAAGGGAAGCTTAATACCCATTTTGTAGGTCCACATTAGATTTTGAGGTGTTTCAATAATGTGGCATATGATTTGGATTTTCCTTTAGATTTGGCAGAGGTGCATCCGGTGTTTCATATTTCATTGTTTAAAAAGTGTATTGGTGATCCTACTTCATTTGTGCATTAGAAAGTGTTGGTGTGAAGGAAATCCTTTCTTATGTAGATGTTCCTATTGAGATTATGGATTATCAAGTCGAAAGTTCCAGACTAAAAAAGATGCTTTTGTAAAAGTTCTTTAGAGAAATCAGTTTGTTTAGGGTGCCACTTTGGAAGCCGAAGTTGATATCATGTCCAAGTAACCCCATCTCTTCCACTCCGCTTCAGTTTCAGCATGAGGTTTTAGTTCCTCTCATGTACTCTTTTGGGTACATGCATTTTAGCTACTCTCATGTTTCCATATGTATACATGTTTATAAAATTAGTTTTAAAGTTCATGTTTTGGGTTGGGATTGAGTACTACTTGGTTTTATGCATTGTGATGTGTAGTAGTTAGATCTATTTCCTTGCTCTATTCATGATTGATTGAATCTCATTTAAGAATGAATATTCTCAAGGAGGAGATATTGTAACACCTTAGAAGTAGAAAAGTAAGATTGGAAATGGAAAAGTTGTAGGATATTGTTGGTGCAGGGTTGCATGAGTCCATGTATGGCCGGTGTAAGGTTATATGGCCCTTCGTGGATGAGTTGTTGAAATTGGGAATGATGGGTCAGTGTCCATGAGGGAAAATTAGTGTATGTTGTCCATAGTACGACTCATGGTAGTATTTCGTAGAATGGAGATTAGAAAATGGGAAAATAGCAAGTCTCTAATCCCTTTCTCAAAGCCAATGGGATGGCCCATGGTGGAGTAAGGGGGTCTTGGTATAGTGTGTGGTGGAGTCTTTCAAGAAGTTAAAAGTTAAGCCTGTAAGTTCCATGAAGAGTCAATATGGGCCCGTAGAAGGAAATATAGTATGAACACGGAGGCTCCTAGCCAATTTCCTAGACTTAGGAAGATCTACAGATTTGGGTTTATGAAGAAGGTGAACACAACGTAAAAGGTACTACTGATTGTGTAAGGGTTTTTTCGTTCTTTATGAGAGATTGGGTTTCCAATAAAGTGAAGCACAGATTACTAATGTGTTCCATAGAAGGATTATGGACCGTACATTGGGTCATAATATTCATATGGCAGTTTTTCTTCAGAGTTATTTCGGTATTTTCCTACCCTTTTAATTCCGAAACTACGCCATTTATATCCAATTTTTAAGGCATATAACTGTTTCTACGACTCTAACACTTTCCATTAACTTTCGTTCTCTAAAAACCCCAAGTCTTCTTCTCCAAGTTTTCTTGAGAGAGGATTCTAGGGTTCTTCAAGCTCTAAGTCTCCTCTGAAGATTTCAAGCTAGGTTTTCATCAAGGTATGTGGTAAATTCATGAATGGGTTCCTCTTCACCAATTGAGTCCCATAGATATCTCAAATTCTCTTTATGATTCTTACCCAAATTCTAGGGTTTTTATAATTTGTATGTGGGTTCAAATGATTTAAAGCTTATTCATCATAATTGATCTTATTATTCACCATTTGATCATATTTGAAGGATTTCAAAGATATTTACATGAACCTTTACTATACAAGTGATATGAAATCAAGCTTCGAAGATATGCATGCATTATGAATTGAAGGATTTATAAATCAATGATGCTTTTAGATAAAGTATCAAACATGTTTTAGAAAATTAGGTTGTTTCCGAATGAACTATTCTCATTATGAAAGATTAACATGATTTAGATACTTTCAATTACGTGTCTATTATTAATTGATTATGTTAAGAAATTATGATATTTTAAAAGAGTTATTCTTAAGATTATAAGTCTTCATGAATGATTTGGTACAACTAGATTCTTACCATTTCAAAAACTATGAATGATATGATTATGCATGTTTTCCATTGGGATTTTACTTACCACTGAGCGGAAGGCTCACCCGTTTGTTGAGGTATGAAACCTATAGTAGCAATCCCCTTTTTTCGAAAACTATGTCCCACCGTAGGATGAGAAGGATCGCCTATTAGTTGAGGCTTGACTCCTTAGTATGTCACCCGTTAGTAGATAATTGACTTTAGCTAGTGGATTCACCTAAGCATAAAATTATGGTCCTTACCTTGGTAAGTAGGACACTCTCTTTTTGGTATGGAATTAGTACACTAAACTTCATGTTATATCTAACATGGTTTATGTCGCTTAACGGTATCTCCCATAAATCTTATGCCTTCTACTTATGATATGATTTTCAAAATATTACATTGTCCTTGTACTATGTTTTACAATTTCAGCTTCATCATGCATTAACATATTTTATAACTTTTCACGTGATTATGCTTATACTCATGCACGTTTCCTCATATGCAGTACCTTCCAAGTACAGATTGCATACATCTCTTGTGCCTATATTGCTTTATAATATAGGTTCTGAAGTTCCATATCCAGCTTGTAGTTAGCACAGATTCTAATCCATTTTTCAAGACTTGGTGAATCCTCATGCTTCGAGGACATGAAAACTTTTATACTTTTTTGAAGTCATTTCAGACTTGACCTTCAGTTTTTAGATTATTTTGTGGGTTAGGACTTGTCCTAGGCACACCTATGTAGTAGATGCTCATGTCAAACTTAGTATGTTTACAAATTTATGGTCTTTGTACTCAGATTTTCTTTTATATATCGAGATTGCCATTTTAGATTCATCTTCCGTTAATCTCTTTCTTCATTCTTGTTGTTATCTTAGGTCATGTTATGTCAAGTGGTTCGTGTAGAATCTCTCAAATTCTATTCACCATGTCACGTATTGGGGGTAGTTTTGGGTCATGACAGATAGTTTGTTCATCAACGAATAATTGTATAGAAATAATAGTATTATCCTATATTTTATTATTCTACTATTTAATAAATGGAAGTTGAATTTACTATGAAGGTGATATGTCGCCATTAGAAGACATATTTGATGCTTTTTCACTATGATAGATGATATTTCGTGACCAACAATTATGTTATTTAATAGTTTTTAGGGAAAATGGTTGTATTTTCTCTTGTAATATCATAAACAAATTATATTTACCTTTTTTTTATACTTTTTCGATATATTTGTCTTTCTTATCAAACTTGTAACACCCCGAAATCAAAAGAGGTAAAGTAGCAGCTTTTCAGACTTTCCAGGTATCATCCACGATGACCCAACCCCGGCCCGTGGTGTGGGACCACGCCCTGTGGTCCAGTGGTTGATGTTTGGCCCAAAACTCTCTAACAAGGAACCACGGATGACCAGGACGGACCGTAGGTTAGTCGGGGATCCATGGATCAAGTGCTAGTAGTTAGTTTAGGGGCATATGGGTCTTTTCTGATTTTAATTAAATCAATGTGGTGTCATTTTGCCTAAACCTAGACAGCCTATATAAGTTTTTTAGACCCCTAAGCTCACTAAATTAATTCATTCTCTCAATTTCCAAAAGAAAAGCCAAACCCTCTCTCAAATATTCTCTCTCTAAAAGGTGGAAGAAGAAGAAGGAGTTGAAGCTAGGTCAAGTTCAAATCTCCCAATCTTCAAGCTTTTGGTAGACTTTGTGACTAATGTAAGATGGCTTTTCATCCATGGGATCCTTCCTCCTATGGAGTCCCCTAGAATTCCACAATTTGAAGAAGAATTTCCCCAATTCTAGTTAGGGTTTGTTCCAATGCTGTGGATTATGATAAATTTTGATCCAATTGAGTGGATTATCATTGTTTATGATTGAATTGGTGGGATTACATGTTTTTAGGATGAAATTACATGTACCCATGCCTATCTTATGATTCTAGGGTAGAATTGATATGATTTGGGTTGATGCCATGAAGGGAAACTTTGTGGGTTAGATATCTCATTATAGGATTGATGAATTATGATTAGAATTTCATTAGATTAAATCATATATGATGAATGCAATATTAATTGCTTGAGAGTAAAGCATAAATGATGACCAAGAGATGTAATGGTTTGAGAGTAAAGCCTAGACTATGAATTGTCGATTGCTAATGTTATGGAGTGGAAGAGATACTTCCCATAATGAATTGTTAAGCATGATTGAATGAATGTGAAAGGTTTACTCATATGAATGATTCTAGGTTGAAAGGATTGCTCACCTAAAATGAATCTAGACTAAAATGCTTTATGAATGATGAGGCTAAAGGCAACTACCTATGACCTCCATGTGTTAAGGATATGAGGTGATTCCCATACTCCTTAGAATTGTACAAAAGGGGATTCCCCACGTTCCGATTATGATGAATGGACATGGACGCGAGTACCTATGATCCTTATGAAATGATGTGGAGGTGAGTACTCGTGTCATGTGATGTGATTGTGGAGGCGAGTACCTATAATCTTAAAGTAAGTAAGGCAAGAGGTGAATACTCATTAGCCTTTATAAGCTAGGCATAGAGGCGAATCCCCATGTCTTTAAAAGTAAGTATGAATAATATGATTATGTTATGAAGATGATTTTCTTGGAGTGTTGCTAGATATGACTTCCTTGATGTAAGCTTGGCTAGAGGCGGATGGCCGAAGTCTTGGCTAAGGTTAAGTGAGGTTACTTAAGGAAGTGTTTCTCTTTCATTATGATGCTTATTATGTCTTATGCCTTATGTATTATGTTGACTAATTCTTATGTTATGTTTATGTAGGCTATCATATTTAGTACATTCTTGTACTAATGCATACTCTTGCCTACATTTCTTATCAAAATGTAGGGTCTGGCGCTCTTAATTCACACACTTATGGCTAGGTTCTTAGTTGATCAAGGAAGTGAAGATTTGGTGAGTCCTCAAAGCATTCGAGGATTGGATCACCCCTTTTCTCTTTTATGTCTTTCTTTTCATGTTGGACTATTGTATGGGATGCGTCCCAAGATTGTATCTCTTCTGTTAGATGGTTTGAGACAATGCTGTTAGACTTCTGCTCGTTTTATGAAAAACTTTGATTGTTTGAAATTTTTTAAATTTATGCATCTTTTCTATTATTTTATGTTATGATATACTAAGTGACTTGTATAAGGCTTCTCGGGGTCTCATACACCTTGTTACATCTAGTGGGTACCCCTGGGTCATGACAAAACTTTTGGCACATATTTCTCCTTGGCTGTTAAGTTTCATGTCAACACATTTATTAACCTAAGTGGCACCTTCGTGGATACATTTTTTATGTCAATTGGAAATATGTTTCCTAATTAAATATTCTACCACTCAGCTATCTGAATTAAAATTTTAAAAAAGAAAATCCTATTCATGAGCTCGGATCTCAGTTTACACATTGATTTTTTTTAATTAAAATTGAGATTACTTATTTTTTTTTGTTTCTATAGATGAGTTTAATCATTTAAAAGGGGTTGGAATACAATAGCGAAACCTCATCTAGGTTTTCTCTAAATAAAATTCTGAAGTATTATTTTGATGCATCTGGCCTAATTACACGATTCTTAAATTGGGTTTTGGAATTTACTTTTAATATAATAGTGAGAAACTATTTTGATTTCTTAAGTTTCTAGGTTGTTTGATAAGCCACATTTAGTAGAATTTTTTTTATGGATGTGAAGCGTGCTATATTTATGAATAGGAAGCTACGAGACATTGAAGACATACGTTACTTCCTTCATACTCTTAAGTTGTCTAATAGAATTGAACTCTAAAAAGTTCCCTTCAAAAACTTGTTCTTTGCGTTTCAGAACAAATGCCTCCAAGAAGAAGAGCACCGTTCAGAATAAACTTAAATGTGGTGCCTGAAGCTCGATAAGTTCCAATTGTACTGCCTTAAAGTGTCGATATTTCTAATGCAAAGTTCGTGATGACATCTAGACATTGGCTCGGGCTATGACTGCTTAATTGAACCAAAAAGGGTAGTCCCTGCAAATCCTTGTGGCAAGAAGAGAAAAGGAGAGAAAAAAAGAATGGTGTTGGGAAATAGTAACTCTAACAGTTAAAAGGTATTTTGGAGAAATGATCTATTGGGCCCCAAAAGTTAGGAGGGTTAGGATTATCATCTACTAGTACTTTGTCTCTGACTTCTAAGTATCATTTTTATTGTATGGGGGAAGCATTTGGCTTTTATTTTTGGAAGGGAATTGAAAAGGGAAAGTCCCACCTCTAGTACAACAAATGTGACAAGAACCATCTGAGAGATTGCGTAGCCAGTACGGGTATATTCTTTGGACATGGAAAGACAAAACATAAAAAGAGGGATTTATGTAAGGGTTCTAGCCAAGGAGGAGATATCCATTAGCAAGTTAAGCATAACACTCCTTCAGGTTACTCGTCTCAACAAGGTACTCCATCTGATTTTTATGGTCAACATTAGAACATGTTTTATGCTCCTCAGACTCTACTTGATCAAGAAGTTTCCCCTAATATGGTCACTAGTATGTTAAGAGTTTTTTAGTTGGATGTTTATGCATTGCTCAACCCAGGTGCTACATTAACTTATGTAACTCTTTATGTTGCTATGAAGTTTGATGTTAGTCCTAAAATCCTTTTTGAACCTTTATTATTTTCTAGCCTTGTCAGTGATTTTATTATTGCAAAATAGGACTACAGGAGTTGTCCGGTCTCAGTTCATTACAAAATCACCTCAGTCAATTAGTAGAGTTAGATATGCTTGATTTCTATGTTATTCTTAGTAATGTCATTTGGTAGAACAAATGCTCATACATCTTTCATAGACCTTATAAATAGAGTGCTCAAGCAATACTTGGATATGTTCATGATTGTATTAATCAATGATATATTGATCTACTCTTGTAGTGAGGATGAGCGTACCGATCATCTAAGGACCATCTTGCAAGTTCTCAAGGATCGTTCATTATTTGATAAGTTTAGCAAGTGTGAATTCATGTTGAGGTTGGTTGCATTCCTTGGCCATATCATTTCCAATGAAGGTATTTAGGTTGATCTTAAGAAGTCTAAGTCAAGTGAAGAGTTGGCCTACACCCCTCTCTCCTTCAGATATGTAAAGTTTCTTGAGTTTATCTAGTTACTATAATAGGTTTTTGGAAGTATTTTTCTCTATTTCTTTGACTTTGAATACTTTGACTCAGAAAAAGGTAAAATACCAATGGTCAGAAACATGTGAGAAGAGTTTTCAAGAATTGAATACGCAACTAACTTCTACCCCATTTTGAAGTTGATAGAGGCTTCGATGCTTTTATGGTATATTACGATGACTCACGGATTGATCTTGGTTTTGTTATGATGCAACACGGTACGGTGATTGCATATGCATTGAGGAAACTTAAAATACATAAAAAGGACTACCTATTCATGATTAGGAGTTGGCAGCGGTGTTTTTTGCTTTGAAAATATGGATACACTATTTTTACTATGTTCATATGGCTGTGCACTGATCATAAGAGCCTTTAATATGTGTTTAAACAAAAGGATTTGAATCGTCACCAAATGAGGTGGCTTGAATTCTTGAAGGATTATAATATGAGTGTTCTTTACCAACTAAGTAAGGTAAATGTGGTTGTCGACGCTCTTAGTAGATTGTTAATGAACAACGCCGCTCACATTGAGAAAATAAGAAATAGCTAGTGATGTACATAGACCAACTTGTTTTAGTGTTTGTTTGGTTGATTCAGAGGATAATGGGGTCATTGTTCACAATGGTTCAAAATCATCTCTTGTGTTAGATATTAAGGCAAAGTAAAGTAATAATCCAACTTTGGTTGAGTTGAAGAAAGTGGTTCTTGAAAGAGCTATTGAGGACTCCCAAAGAAAAGATGGTGTGCTTCGCTACCAAGTTCGGTTGTGTATCCTCAATATTGATGAGTTGAGGCAATAAATATTATCAAAAGCTCATTGTTCTCGTTATTTTATTCACCCGGGAGCCACAAAGATGTATTATGATCTACGAAAAGTCTATTGGTGGAATGGAATGATGAAGGATATTGCAGAATTTGTGGATAACTATCCAAATTTTCAACAAGTGAAGGTTGAACATCAGAAACTAGAAGGTATGACTCAAGATATCAGTATTCCTACGTGCAAGTGGGAAGATTTGAATATAGATTTCATAAGGTTCACATCACACCCATCGACAATACGATTCTATTTGGGTTGTTGTGGACCGAATGGCTAAGTTGACATATTTCTTCTTGTGAAGACTTATTATTTAGAAAAGGACTATGGTATGCTCTATATTGACAGATGGTAAATTGCATTTTGTGCCCTTATCCGTCATATCAGACTGAGGAACTCAGTTTACTTCTCAATTTTAGAGGTCATTACTCAAGTTAAGCCTAGTAGGACCCTCAATCTGTAAACTAATGGTCATGCTAAATGAATTATTCACAACTTGGATCATATGTTTATACCTGTGTAATTTACTTTAAGGGTAATTAAGATGATCATTTTCCTTTGATTGAGTCTGCTTATAATAATAATTATCACTCAAGTATTCAGATGGCTCAGTTTAAGGCTCTCTATGGTAGGAGTTGTAGATATCCTATTAGTTGGTTTGTAGTTGGTGAGTTTACTTCTATAGGGACCGAGTTAGTTCATGAGGCTAGGGAAAAGTTTCAACTTATTATAGAAAGGTTGAAAACATCTCAAAGTCAATAGAAATCATATGTGGATATGAGAAGAAAAGATCTTGAATTTGTTGTTGATAGTTGGATTTATTTGAAATTATCACCCATGATGGGTGTAATGATATTCAGGAAGAAAGGGAATCTTAGTCCCCATTTTATAGGCCCATATCATATTTTTAAGGGTTTTAGTAATGTAGCTTATGAATAGAATTTTCCTTTAGATTTGGTGGAGGTGCATCTGGTGTTTCATGTTTCTTTGTTGAAAAAGTGTATTGGTGATCCTTCTACAGTTGTGCCATTAGAAAGTGTTGGTGTGAAGGAAAGTCTGTCTAATGAAAAGGCTCCAATAGAGATTATTGATCGCCAAGTCTGGAAGTTGAGGACTAAAGAAGTTTCTTCCATAAAAGTTCTTCGGAGAAATCATCTACTTGAGGGTGCTACTTAGGAGGCCGAAGTTGATATGATGTCTAAGTACCTCTATCTCTTCTCCTCCGCTTAATTTTCAGCTTGATGTGCTAGTTCCTCTCATGTACTCATTTGGATTAATGCCTTTTGGCTACTCTTATGTTTCTATATGCATGTATGTTCATAAAATTAGTTTTAAAGTTCATGTTTTGGGTTGGGGTCGATTACTGCTTGGTTTTATGCATTTTGATGTGTTTTACACTTATGTTGGATTGTTAGATCTCTTTCCTTACTCTATCATGCTTAATTGAATCTCATTCGAGGACAAATTTTCCCTAGTGGGAGATATTATAGTACTTTGCAGGTAGAAAAGTTAGATTGGAAATGGAAAATTTGTAGAATATTGTTGGTGCACGTTTGCATAAGCCAATGTCTGGATCGTGTAAGGTTCTACAACTCATTGATGGAAGTGGTGGTTAAGCTGTTGAAATTGGGAATGATGTGTCAGTATCGATGAGACAATTGTGTTCGTGGTCTGTAGTATGTCTCATGGTAGTAGTTTGTAGAATGAAGATTAGAATATAGGAAAAAATAGTGAGTATATGATCCCTTTCTCCAATCTAATAGGAAAGCTCATGGTGGAGTGTATGGGTCTTGGTATAGTAACGTGGTTGAGTCCTTCAAGAAGTTAAAAATTCAGTACTTGAGTTCCACGAAGAGTTAATACAGACCATAGAACGAAATATAGTTTGTACAAGGAGGCTCGTAGTCAATGTCCTAGACTTAGGACAATTTGAAGGCTCGGGTTTATTAAGAAGGTATAGAAATCGTAAAAGGTATTACAGATCGTGTAAGGGTTTTGTGTTTCTTCATCAGAGATTGGGTCTCCTGTAAAGTGAAGCACAAATGACTAGTACAGTTTGTAGAAAGATGTACGGACTGTACATTGGATCATCGTATTGTTGTGGAAAATTTTCTTAAGGGTTATTTGGGTCTTATCCTACCTTTTTTATTCCTATGATACGTCATTTATAGAATATTTCTAAGCCACATAATCGTTTCTAAGACTCAAACCCTCTCCATTCACTCTCTTTCTCTTAAAACTCAAGTCTTCTTCTCCAAGTTTTCTCCCGAGATGATTCTAGGGTTCTTAAAGCTCCAAATCCCCTCTCAAGATTTCAAGTTAGGGTCTCATCAAGATATGTGGGAAATTCATCAATGGGTTCCTCTTCACCCATTGGGTCCCAAAGAAACCTCAAATTCTCTTTATGATTCTTACCCAAATTGTTTCATGATTTATATGTGGGTTCAATTGATTTAAAGCTTATTCATCATAATTGATCTTATTATTCACCATTTGATCATATTTGAATGATTTCAAAGATATTTACATGAACATATGCTATACAAGTGATTTTGATATGAAATCAAGCCCTGGAGCTATGTCTGCATTATTAATTGAAGGATTTATGAATCAATGATTCTTTAATATAAAGTATCAGGCATGTTTTAAAATTAGGTTGCTTCCGAATGAAGTATTCTCATTATGAAATATTGTCATGATTTATATACTTTTGATTAAGTGCCTCTGATGAATTGATTATGTTATGAAATCAAGATATTTTAAAATAGTTATTCTTATAATTACGAGTCTTTGGGATTGATTTGATACTACTAGGTTCTTACTATTTCAAAAACTATGAATATGATATGATTATGCATGTTTTCTATTGAGGGTTTACTTAGAACCAAGCGGACTTCGGGATGAAGGCTCACCCATTAGTAGAGGTATCAGACTTGTAGTAGCAATCCCCTTGTCCCAGAACTGCATCCCACTGTAGAATGAGAAGGATCAGTCATTAGTTGAGGCTTGACTCCTTAGTATGGCACCTGTTAGTAGATGCTTGACTTTAGCTAGTGGATCCACCTAAGTTTAAGACTATGGTCCTTACTTTGGCAAGTAGGACACTCTCTTATTGGTGTGCAATTACTACACTAAACTTCAAGTTATTTCTCACATGATTTATGTCAATTTTGGGTATATCCCATATATGTTATGACTTCTACTTATGATATAATTTTCAGAATATTGCATTGACCTTGTACTATATTTTACGAACTTAGCTTACCAGATTATTCCATACTTTACTTGGCTATGAAATATCATGTTTTATGACTTATCAAGTAATTATGCTTATACTCATGCAACCTCATACACAGTACCTTCCAAGTTCTGACTGCATACATATCTTTTGCCTAGATCATTATATAATATCGATTCCGACACTCCACATCTAGCTTGTGATTAACAAAGATTTTGATCCAGTTTCTCAGGCTTGGTGAGTCCTCGTGCTTTGAGGACATGACAACTCTTATGCTTTCTTGAAGTCATATTAGACTTGACCTTCACTTTCATATTAGTTTATGAGCTAGGACTTGTCCAAGCCACAACTATGTAGTAGAGGTTTACGTCAGACTTAGTATGTTTCCGCATTTATAATCTTTGTACTCATATTTTCTTTTATATTAAGATTTTCATTTGAGATTTATTTATCTCTTTCTTTCATTTTTGTTGTTATCTTAATGCCTTGCAATGTCAAGTGGTTCGTTTTGAGTCTCTCAAAATTATATTCACCATGTCACGTCTTGGGGGTAGTCTTGGGTCATGACAAATAGTTTGTTCATCATTGAATAACTGTATAGAAACAAAGTATTTTCCTATTTATCATTATTCTACTATTTAATAAATGGAAGTTGAATTTACTATGAAGGTGATATGTCGACATTAGGCGACACATTTAACCCTTATTAAATATTAATAGATGCAAATTCTTAAGCAACAACTGTTTTATTTAATAGTTTTTAGGGAAAATGGTCACATTTACCCTTGTAATATCATAAAAAAGATTATATTTACCTTTCTTCAAACTTTCTTGATATATTTGACTTTGTCATCCAACTTTAGGCACATATTTGTTGTTGTCCTTTAAGTCTCATGTAACCATATCTATTAGCCTACGATACAATTTTTACCTCGATTTCAAATTTATTCTCTAGTTAAATATTCTACCATCTTGATTGAAATTTAAAAAAAAACTGAATCTCATTCATGAGCTTCAATCTCAGATTACACATTGATGTTTTCTAGTTAAAATTGAGATTACTTTTTTTGTTTTTATAGATGAGTTTAATCATGGGCTGTAATAAACTAGCGAAACTTCATCTAGGCTTTTTCCAATGCAAATTTGAAAGGATTATTCTAATGCACCTAACCTAATTACAAGATTCTTGAATTGGGTTTTGAAGTTTACTTTTAATGTAATAGTGGAACAGTATTTCGATTTCTTGAGTTTTGAAATTTTAAGTCTTTCTCTATGAATCTTTGCCGGTTTACACACTTCTGGGAATTGTGTTTTGAATCTTTCTTGTGAAAGATTAGAACTTTAGATGCTCTTGGAACCCTGAAAAGAAATAAAGAATTTTTGGGAAGATAAGGTGAAGAGGAAGAATAAGAGAGAAAAGGAAGACCTTGAAAATAGTTACATGTGTCAGTAATAAGATGTTCAAGAGTTAGTATCTAAGGGTCTTGTTAACTTTGATTGTATTTATAATTGGAGTAGTTATTGGATTGACCTCAACCTCATGTATTAATAGGTACTTATCTTTTAATAGAATATTGCAAATGTGTCTCATCCATGAACTTCAATCTTAATTTACCAATTGATATTTTATGATGGGTAGAGTGATGCGAGTAAAAGGGTACAAGAATAGGGTTATCGCAAATTTTTGATTGAGATTAAAATTATATCCACATAAGCACCACCTAGACTAATAAAAATTGAGACATGATACTATAACACCTCAAAATTTAAAGGAATGGAAAAATGCAGTTTTTGGGTTGCAGGTGTGACCTATGGCTCCCACCTACGATTCGTAGAAGCATCTACTGACAGCAGATGGAATCCGTAAGTACAATGGAAATGAAGAAAATAATTTGGAAAAATTCTTAAGACCTACACTTGCCATGTACGGTCTATAGGTAAACCTACAAACTATACATGAGCCCTATCGATGGATGGTCCAAATTCAAGTCTCTGAACCTTACCGACGGTTGACCAGGAGGGTCCGTAGTAGGACCTATGGACTATAGGTGAGGATCGACAATTTTATTTTAACGACTTTTGGGTCTTTTCCTAATTATCTAACCCAATACCACATCCTTTTACCCCCTAAATCTAAACCCTATAAATACCCTTCACCCTTAGAATTTCCCCCAACTTACTTATTTTACCCATAAATCTAAACCCTATAAATATCCTTCACTCTTAGAATTCCTCCAACTTATTCATTGTCTCAAATTTCTAAGTCTCTCAAAGGTTTTCTCAAAAAAAAAATCTTCTCTCTAGATCATAAGTTCAAGTATCCTTTCTTCATCATTGCTTAGGGCTTCAATCAAGGTATGTAGGGAGTTCATCAATGGGTCCCAATTTTCGATTGAGCTCCCAAAGTTTCTCCAATTTAATTTCCCAAGATTTGATTAGGTTTTTTGACTCAATTCCTCATGAGTTCTATTTCAATGGATTTAGTTGTTTTATTATGATCTTATTTTAACGATTTGGACTTAATTACATGCTTTTCAACTAATTTCATGTAAACCCATGCATTGATCTATACATATTGACTATCAATCCTAACTTACATGAAATTATGAAGAAACTTGAATCTATGAATGTATTTTTATGAGACTATGCATGTTTTTATGAAAGTAATATTTATGAATTAAGTAAACTTATAGATGAAGGTATGTTCTATTAAGCTTGTCCACATGACACAAATGACATCTAGATTTGTCCTCAATGCTTTTCGCACTATTTTCCTTAATTAGGTATTGATTAGTATGGTCTCTGGATATGTCATCAATCATTATAGATCACGCTTTCAAAACTACCTTCATTAGTAGTAGGGAACTTCTAGCATGAATTTAATGACTATGGGCCTTAAAAAGATATTATGGAAAGATCATGGATGGTGAAAGGTTTTCTCACGCATGGTCTAAGGAGATACCCTATGTTATTTCTAGCTTGGATTAGTATATTAATTGTACTTTTCCATGGATAATAAAATTTAATAAGATTAATTGTAGCTTGAGGTCGGGTTTCTAGTAGAAATCTCCTTATCCCATAACTATGTGCCATCATAGTATGATTGTCTTAGATGGACATTAGCTAGTGGATCCACTTTAGATTAGATTTATGGTTCTTACCTTGGCAAGTGAGGACACCCCTTTTCGGTGTGGAGTAGGCATTGGATTCCATGTTACACCTCAAAGGGTCTATTTGTAGGTTAATGGTAAACTTCCTACAAAATGAACTAAGTTAATTACTAATGTTTTATGAAGTGTCCTTTTATGATTTGAATATGCATTGAGCATGTTCATGATTCATGGATCTTCTTAAATGATTTTACTATGCTTATATTGGTCATGCATTTCATGTTTTTCGATTATATCCCCTTATGATCACGTCTCATGTTTTATTGCACTCCCCTCATACTTATACATTCCATGTACTAATGCATACTTGTGCCTATATTGTTTCACTAATGTAGGGTCTGATGATTCTTATACTTCCGTTAGTGACTAGTTGATTGCATTAGAGATTTGAAGACTTAGTGAGTCCTCATACTTCGAGGACAATGCCACTTTTATAGATTTATGTCATTTCAATTTTCTAGACTTTGTATGTGATGTATGGGTTACGTCCCAATCAGTTTCCTTATGATGTATTAGATGGCTTATTGAGACAAATGCTAGACTTCCGCTTTGATTAACAACTCTTTTGAAATATGAAATGCTATCTTTTGAACTCTTTATATTTTATTATCTTGTATGATGTATGCTAAGTGGCTTGTGGAAGGCCTTTTGAGGTCTTATACGCAATGTCACGTCTAGGGTGTACTTTGGGTCGTGACAAACTTTGTATTTGGAGCACAAGGTTTAGAAAGGTTCTAGGATGTCTCATAATCCACGTTGAGTAGAGTCGTTTTCATGAGTGTGAAGCGACCACATTTATGAATGAGAGTCTATAAGTTGTTTAGGAAACTCCACTTTTTGTTACCCTAAAGTCATGTCATAGAGTTTATCTCTATAAAGGTCCTCCTCTCCTAACCCCAGTTTATGCTTTTCAAATTATTTCCCCACAAAGGAATCCTTTGAGAAAGAATGTTCGTGAAAATGTTGAGCTTAAGGTTCCCCAAGTGTCGGTCGACTCTTTGGCCGATCAAGTGACTAATGATGAGTTTCGAGCCACATTTTATGCATTGTCCCAAGCTATGATGGCTTAAGAAAATAGAGAGGTTGTGTCTCCCGTGAACCCAAGGGTGGGTACGGTGGCAACAAGGGTGAGGGACTTTACTAGAATGAATCCTCCAAAATTTCATGGGTCTAAAGTTGAGAAAGATCCTGAGAGTTCATTGATGAAGTTTATAAAATAGTGGGGATCATTGGAATCACTTCGGTAGAAAAAGTGGAATTGGCCACTTATCAACTTAAGGGTGTTGCTCAAGTTTGGTTTAACCAATGGAAAGAAAAGAGGGTAATAGATGCGGGTCCTATTGATTGAGAAAAATTTAAGGTTGCTTTTCTTGATAGGTTTTTCCCCTTGGGATGAGGGAGGCAAAGGTACTTGAGTTCATTAACTTTCATCAAGGGAATATGAGTATGAAGGAGCATGCTTTAAAATTCATGCAATTGTCCAAAAGGGAGAAATATTACTAAAAATATTTTGTTCTCTAGAGAAATTATTGTAGATATTAGAAAAACAGGTATGCTTGATAGTGTGGTGATTATATTAGATATGACAAAAACATATGGTAGAATTGACCGGAGATTTTTCATGAAATTTATGGAGAAAATAGGCTATGACAATCTGGTTATGGATATAGTCTATAGATTTGTTGCAAACACTTGATATTCTATTATCGTTAATAGTCAAGTGCATGGTTTCTTTCACTCAACTAGAGGTGTGAAACTATAACGGTCAGCCTCTAGTGATATTGCCCAATATGGTCTTAGGCCTGCACGAATTTAAAATGTGTCATTAGTTTATAAGATCTGCTTACTTATATTCCCAACATCTGTCATTTATTTTGCTAATGCAAGACTTCTTATCTTAAGATGGGGTGTACATACACCCCCTCTATGGACTTAGCGTCCTCGCTGAGGTTTGCCCAACCGCAGATATGCCTAGACTAAATATTGAGGTCTGCCCCGCCTTATCGGGATTTACCTAAACTCAGTTAAACTTTGGCCCACATTGACAAGGCTAACTCATGAATGACTCTAATATATTTGTAACGGCTCAGCCCGCTAGTGATATTATCCGCTCTAGGCCTAGGCCCACACATCTTTAAAATGTGTCACTAGTTGGAGAGACATACTACTGATATACCCAACATCTCTCTTGTATTTTACCGATGTGGAATTTCTTATCTTAAGATTGGTGTTACAGAAACAAGGAGATTCATTATCACCTTCATTATTCATTCTAATTGCGAAGGTTCTATTTAGAGCTTTCAATTATTTATTCTTCTATAAGGATTACAAATGTTTTGGAATGCCTAAATAGAATGATCAAATAAATCATCTAGCTTATGCTGATGATATCATCATATTGGTCTCCACTGTTCAAAAGAGCCAGAAGATGACAAATGAAGACACTAGAGGGATATGAGAGGCAGCTAGGTCAAATGATTCACAAAGGAAAGAGATCCTTCTATGTTTGTCACAATACTACCAATTCTACTATTAAGGAATTTAAGAACCATATAGGATTCGTTAGAGGAAAATTTTCTTTTATTTATCTAGGTTTCCCTATTGTACATGCTAAGTTGCAAGCATGAAAAGGTAAGTTTCTCTCTTTTAGGGGTAACTTCAATTAACACTGTCCTTCATAGTATTGCTATATATTTGTTGTCCGTCATTTCTCTATGGTTCATGATTTGCATAGAGTGTTTGTTAAATTTCTCTGGATTTTTTTTAAAAAGAAATTCACCATAATTTAGCTAAGAGAGCTTTAAAAATCAAAGAGAGATCTCTGGATTTCTATGGAATCCATTGCGGACTAATTTTCTATGGAAAAATATTCTAAAAGGCATAAACCTTAGGTATTAGAATGGAAAGGAGGCTCCTAGACTTGGAGGTATATGCTAGAGGCTAGAAAAGACATTTATCAACATATTTGGTGGGAGCCTAAGTGTGATCTTTCTAGTAGCTGATTTGATAATTGGACTCAACTTGGAACTCTTCATTATGTGGTACCTATTTCTAACCTAAATAATTATGACATGGAAAAGGTGAGTCAGCTTATGATGAATGATAGATGGGATGGGGAGTTAAAATTTCAGTTCTTTTCCAAAAGATGATTGTAATCATAATTTGAAAGAGATTGGGGGTAGTTGAGGATTTTAAAGATGGAGATCATATGCCTTGGTGGATGTTGAACAATTCAGGTAAATTCACTGTGAGGTTTGCATCGAAACTATTGAGACAAAGACATTATATTCTTGATAACTTTTAGAAATTGTGGAATAAATGTGTGCCATTTAAAGTCTCATTTTTCTTTTGGTGACTTTAGAAGCAAAGACTATCAATTGGAGAAGTTCTGATGAGATTTGGTATTGCTAATGAGGTCCTATTTTGTTGTGGTGGAGATGGTGCTCTAGAATCATGTCAACATCTCTTCATTTCTTGCTTTTATGGATTTAAGAATTCAAAATACTTTTTCTACTATTACAGGGGTTATAAGTCCTTTTTTGCAACTCAAAGATACCATTTTCAAATGGTGGAATACATAGTGCTCCTCTAAGATTAAATATTTATATGACGCCATCACAATCTTCATTCTTTGGAAAATATGAAAAAAAGAAGAAATACAATTTCATATGGTGGTAGATTGTCCTTTTATGAATGGTTATGGAAGTCACCAAAAATATCTACTCACTGGTAAAAAGAAGGTACCAATGGCTCATGCATATCCCCACAACTTGGCCAATGATAGTTAGATTCTTTGAGCAATACTCCCTCATCATTAATTGTAAGGTTGTCCACAAAAATTACCTAGCTCGAGATATTTCAAATGTAACTACAATGGTGCAACAACATGAAATCATGATCCTTGTTCACGAGCCTTTTGTATTTAAAATAAAGAAGGAAGTTTTGTGCATGCAGATCTAGAAGGCTAGTGAATGGAATAAATTTAATTTAGTGCAAGAAGTTGTAGCTTTAAGAATGAGTCTGGAATGTTGCATTAATCATAATCACATGTCATATTGGAAACTGACTCTTTGAATCTTGAGAAGATTTTGAATGGAAATTGAAAGGTCCCTTGATGAATCTTTATGGAAGTACATCAAATTAATCTGATGAGATCTAATGTTATGATAGTGGTGGAACATACATTTTGAGAATGCAACATGGTTGATGATTTCTTTGCTAATCATATTTTTAATTTTGTTGGTTCACAAAGTATTGTATTTTTAACCTAACAAGACATGCAGGCATAAGCTAAAACAACTCTCATTTTGGATAAAAATCAATGTACGAATCTCATATGAGAAAATGTCAAAATAGAGGTTTCAGGATTACAGATACAAGGAATACAATAATCCCATAGAAGACATTATTAAGATGCAACTTGAGTTAAAAGATATTTTGTTAAGAAACGAAATTTGTAAATTCATGTTCAAATGCACACTTCAGGTCTTTTATTAGTTGAATGTCCTCCACTTTGCAATGTTGATATCTTCTTATAAGCTCATTACTAATCATAAAGAGGTAAAGGAATCCAATTGACAACTAAACTTGCATAGTGTTCTTGCTATTTTTGAGATGCTTAAGAGGTTAGTTCAAAGACTCACCCGTGTTCTTTGTTACTATGCAGTGATATCAGCTCTATGAACTTAACTTGTCGGAGGTGAAGAATACAAATTTGTCGGATAACGACTAATGTTTTTGTTAGAATAAGAAAAAAGGTAAACAATTATTGATTTGCTCATAAGACTTGCAGTCATAGAGTTGAAGAAATCTTAGATGATATTCAATCTTATGTCGTTCGTGAGAGATTTGAATATTTCTAATGAAATCATCCAAAATTGTTTGATCTTTCACTTATGTTGTGACAACTAAGAAGTAGATGGATGAGCCCTAACCTCATCTGGTCTCACAACAGCTTGTCAAGCTCTTTTAATTGAGGAGTGAAGTCGTTGAAAATAAAGTTTGAGAAATAAAGATTGGACTAGGGATTCTAAATTTTTCCTAATTTTTCATCAAGTCTTTATTGATTTTTTGCTTTTCTTTTTGAGAAACTTTCACAAATAGTCATTATAGTAAATTTAATTATGTTTCATAGCTATAGTTTGCATAATTATGGATTGTATCTACAGTTTAAGTTTCCTTGTTTGTATAATTCGCGAGTTTGTATAATTCGGGGGTGAGTTTATATAATTCGCATGTACGTTTATATAATTGAGTTATTTTTGCATAAACTAGAAATAACGAATTTATACAAACATAAACATATGAACTTTAAACAATTATACAAATTATATTATACAAAATTACATCATACAAAATTTATACAAATTATATTATACTAATTCTGAATTATACAAATATGTGAATTATACAAACTCGAAATCTTAGCCCACATACTTATCACTGAATGTTAATTACGAGTGGTAATTAACTAAAACTTTAGCTATAATGATTAATTAATTAGTATATGTTTGCTTAACCATGCAATTTTCCCTTCTTTTTCTTTTTATTTTAGAGACAGTAAACCCTTACTAAATCAATATAGGTGGAACCATGAAATATTATTATTTTGTAGAGGCATTATTTAATCGATAAATTAATATTTTATTAATTTGAAGAGTATTTTGAGTTTCGACACCACAATATTCCTTCGAAGATGAAATCTCTGAGAATTTGAATGAGCCTACTTGTGAAAACGTTATTCATGAACATGATGAGGTCATGATTAATGATCTTGATTACCACAAAAAATTGGACGTTAATAACTTGTTGGATGAGTGAAAAAATGATAGATGCTCAGAGGTCCAGATCTTTGAAAAAATTGTGAATACCATCGGAAAAAAACAATGTTGATGATAAAGTTGAAGATTATAGAATACCTTTGGAACCAGTCACGCGTGAGGAAGTACTTATCGCATCTAGAACTCTTCACAATTTTATGAAACAGTTCGAAAAGACAACACCAAAACTTTTGGATGCAGTAAGAAAAGTTAAAGATGAGCTTCAACTAGATTTAAACTTTAACAAAAAACATAACACAATAGAATTATATTTCACCGAAATGTCTCATATATATATATATATATATATATATATATNATATATATATATATATATTTGTACTTTTAAAAAAAGTAATAATTTATAATACTAATGAGACCATTTATTTAGATAGGGATCTTCTGAAAATATATTATATTATTATCTTATCGAAATATGTGATTTTTTTCCATTAGTCCAAATTGTTACTAAAAGAAAATATTATCTTAAAGATATTATTAATTAACCGAGTATTAATTTAGTGAGGTTTTAGTATAGTTTATTTGTGATGGTGGGCTATTTGTTTAGGCATGATTTTTTAAAAAAAAAAATATTGTGCGTGTGTTAGGCAAATTAAATCATTTGAGTTCCATAAGACATAATATTATGCATAGGGAGAGTATATTATAACTCAAACTGTATTATGATAGTATAAAATATCTTTGCTCCAGTTGGTGGAGGTGAGAAAGATGGTTGGTTTATCTCTGCCCTCAACCTTCACCGGAACTTGCTGGAGAAGAAGATGGAGAATGAACACTCTGTTACTTCCTCCGCCGTCGCAACTGCCTTATCAATTCCGTCGCCGACATCAAATTCTTGGCCAACACTCCTCAACTTCCCATCTATCTATCTCCAACCAATTCAATATACAAGAAGAAGAAGAGGATGAAGAATACCATGTCGGTTCATACACAAATCAACGCTACGATTTCACTCCTCTCCTTCAATTTCTTTCCACCACCGAACCCAATTCAGATAATTCTTCACCCACACAACTCCACCCCACCGAGTTGCGGCTCGCTGAGTCATATCGAGCTGTGCCCGCTCCACTCTGGCACTCTCTTCTCAAAGGTCTCTCCTCCACCCCATCCTCAATTTCCATAGCCTATGCACTCGTTATATGGCTTCAGAAGCACAACCTTTGTTTCTCTTACGAACTTCTCTACTCTATTCTTATTCACGCGCTCGGACGCTCCGAGAAGTTGTACGAGGCTTTTTTGCTCTCTCAGAGGCAAACACTCACCCCTTTAACCTACAATGCACTTATTGGAGCTTGTGCACGAAACGGTGATCTCGAAAAAGCACTTAATTTGATGTGTAGAATGCGCAGAGACGGGTATCAATCTGACTATGTTAATTATAGTTTGATTATTCAGTCCCTTATTCGTAGTAATTCTATTGATTTGACCATGTTACACAAGTTCTGTTATGAAATTGAAGCTGATATGATTGAACTTGATGGCCAATTGTTGAATGATATGATTGTGGGTTTCGCTAAAGCTGGTGATGTTGATAGAGCTTTAGGTTTCATGAGTATTGTTCAAGGTAATGGATTGAGCCCTAAAACAGCTACTGTTGTTAACTTGATATCCGAATTGGGTAATTCAGGCAGGACTGAGGAAGCTGAGGCTATATTTGAGGAGTTGAAAGAAGGCGGGTTAAAGCCAAGGACGAGGGCGTTTAATGCCCTTTTAAAAGGGTATGTTAAAACTGGATCTTTGAAGGATGCTGAGTATATTGTGTCAGAGATGGAGAGTAGTGGGGTCGCACCAGATGAACATACATATAGCTTGCTTATTGATGCTTATGGAAATGCAGGTAGGTGGGAAAGTGCGAGAATTGTGTTGAAAGAAATGGAAGCTAATAATGTTCAGCCAAATTCATTTGTGTTTAGTAGGATCTTAGCTAGTTATCGTGATAGGGGAGAGTGGCAGAGATCATTTCAGGTGCTTAAAGAAATGAAGAATAGTGGGGTCAATCCTGATAGGCAGTTCTATAACATAATGATTGATACGTTTGGGAAGTACAATTGTTTGGATCATGCAATGTCTACATTTGAAAGGATGAAGTTGGAGGAAATTGAACCTGATACTGTTACATGGAACACACTTATAGATTGCCATAGTAAGCATGGCCATCACAATAAGGCGGAGGAGCTGTTTGAGGCGATGCAGGAAAGTGGATGTTCTCCCTGCACCACCACATACAATATAATGATTAATTCTTTTGGTGAGCTCGAGAAATGGGAGGAGGTGAAGGGCTTGTTGCGTAAAATGCAGAGTCAGGGCCTACTTCCCAACGTTGTTACATATACCACTCTAATTAATATTTATGGACAATCAGGAAGGTTCAATGATGCTATTGAGTGCTTGGAGGTAATGAAGTCTGCAGGATTGAAGCCATCCTCAACCATGTATAATGCCTTGATCAATGCCTATGCACAGAGGGTAAATAACTCTAAACTTATCATGACCTATGATGAGCTGCTTTGTGAAATTTCCATAGCTTACTTACTCACACGATATCTTAGGTCATAATTTCCCATAGTAGATATTTATTATGTGTATCCATATAGGTAGTACAAACTAATTGGTTACTTGAGTCAAATTCTTTATGACATTCACGTTTAGGTCACTTCAATTTCAAAACATTGCGAAAAATGATTAACTTAGAGGCATATTTAGTCGCTAGTACACTTACATGAGGTACTGAGTTTGGCAGGAGGTTTCTTAGTTTTGTTAGAGATTATAAGTCAGTGTTGGTAAATGTGATATTTCCAGAATCACTAGTTTTACTAAAAGACGAATAACTGATTATTAGAAATTTAGAATGAAAAGGTTCTGAATGGAGCAAAATGATTATGAAGATTTATATAGCCAATCTCTCAAGTTAGGTCCCTAGTAAAAACCAAAGATATCAAGAACAAGATTGTGTTACCTCCTAAAGAATGCTCTGTTGGGTTGCAAGGTAAATCTAAACTCACCACACACACAGGTATAAGGAAGATAACATTTCCATATTATTAATAATCTAAGGCTAAGAAAATGACGATAAACCCCTTTATATAAACCCCTTTATGTGAAAAGTTTCTTTCTCCACCTATAGGGATTGTCTGAACAAGCAGTAAATGCCTTTACGATCATGAAGGGTGATGGTCTAAAGCCCAGCCTGTTAGCTCTCAATTCACTAATTAATGCATTTGGTGAGGATCGGAGAGATGCTGAAGCTTTTGCTGTATTGAAGTATATGAAAGAAAATGTGAGTTCTCCTTATCTTTTTCCTATACACAGTAAATATACAAATTTCTGTATTTTCTCCCCTTAGTGACTACATATCATTCTAACTTCCACACATATCCTACAACTGCAGGATATGAAGCCGGATGTTGTTACTTACACCACTCTCATGAAAACCTTGATACGTGTGGAGAAGTTTGAAAGGGTAAACACCTACTTTTTATTTATTCTGTTGAGTTGGAGTTTCCATTTTGTATCTTCTTGATTATTTCTCTTGGTTTTTTCTACCTAATGTCTTACTCTTGGTTCTTCTTTTACGTTAAGTTAGCATATTTCATTATATAAGCTCTGAACCTCAATCTTTTGATGCAGCAAAAGCATCAAGTTTCTAGAATAAATGGCAGAATTGTAATGAAAATCACATTAAGATTGTTATCTTTGTCAAATATACGGGATTGTGTAGGGATCAGCTAAATATTTTGGCTTTCAGGTTCCAGCTGTTTATGAAGAAATGTTGTTGTGTGGATGCATCCCAGATAGGAAAGCTAGAGCGATGCTACGATCTGCTTTGAGATACATGAAGTCAACATTGAAATTGTAGCAGACTGCAAGTCACTCTAACAATAATGACCTTGATGAATCATGATTTTTCAGTTTTAACTTTAAATTTAAGGTAAGGGAATGTTCTGTATGTATTTGAGTTAACATGTTATTACATTGTGCTTGAGTCAGATAGGAGGATTCAATTAGAAAATCTCTTTCCTGGTGCTTATGTTTTGCTCAAACTAGAAATTTTGAACTTGAAAAATGTAGTCCTTTTTGGGTGTTTGTAATGTAATAACTTATCCTGAATTGTTTAATGTGCAGCTATGGTTCACATTTGTGCAGTAACCTATGTCACAATTCAAGTTTGACAGTTGGATTGGGAGAATTGGAAGTTAGACATTGAAGGTTAAGAAAGGATCCAAAGTCCATATTCGTCCCAGCATACTTTCATCTACATACTTGTACAGTTCCTATAGCTGCAAAGCGAATATTCATTCAGCTTGCCTTTTTTGTGTAACATGTAATTGCAGTGTTTTGAGTGTAGGATCAGAAGTTGCTTTACAGTCCATGTCATAACTTATGATAAGAGGTCACAAATAAAGTCTAGCTTGCAAATAATTGAGCTCCGAAACCTCTAATTGTAGCTCTCCATCTTTTGACCTTGTGGATGTAGACTAAGAGACTTGGCAATGTTTTTTCCAAGGGTGTCAGTCAAATGGGCTGAAATTGGAGACACTGAAATAGGCTCGTCTACCAATTGGGTTGGATTGTTCAAATTTACTTCTGGGGATGGCAATGGGGCGGTGCCGGGTGGGGGTGGGGCGGATTGAGCATAACCCGTAAAATTTTTAATCCACCCCGCCCTTCATAACAATTTTTTCAATTTTCAACTTGTCCCGCATAAACCTGCCCAGTATGAACCCACCCCGCATAACATTTTTGATATCTTCTTTTTCTAGTTAAGTTTGATACTCAAACTAAAATTCATAAGAATAAATTCTTTTTTTCATTAAGTTGTATTAATTTAATAGGATAGTGACTTAAAAATTTATTTTTAGAGGTCAATTGGAAAATATGTAAGAAATTGCATTATTTTTGTTGAACCATTTTCATTTACGATTTTGAATATTTTAGTAGATTTATAGAAATTATCTTAATAAATAATGCTTCTATCACTCTTTATAACAATTTTGAATATTTTAGTAGATTTATAGAAATTATCTTAGTAAATAATGCTTCTATCACTCTTATAACATGTAAAAAGTTAAAATTAAATTTGAACCCACATAAAATCACATATACCTGCGTACCGCCCCGCCTCGCATTAATTTTAAAAAATTCACTTCAACCCGCCCCGCATCCACCTTCCCAACACAACCTTAAACCTGCCCCCGCCTCACATAGCCTTAAACCCACTCGCCCTGCTCCATTGCCATCACTATTTACTTTGGGCTAAAAATTAGGTTGGGACATGACTTGTCTAATTAAACTTGCTTAACCTAAAAATATTAAGGGTCATTTACATTAATAATATATTATATAATTTTATTTATGAATTATTAGCTATATTCTTACATAGTAACCTTACTTTTCTTACGAGGTCCTTCTCTTTTCTTCCGCTTTCTCTCTCCTCCTGTTTTCTAACACCATTTTCTCTCTCTTTTCTTCCTCTCTATTTTTCTGTCATTTTTTTTGTCTCTTTCTTTTTAAAATTTCAATTATTTTAATAATTAATGATGATTTGTGAATTTTATGAAAATATGATTTCCATTAATAAAATAAATAAATATAAATTATACTTGTAATACATTTTGAATTCAATACATTATATATATTATATGCATTTTTCAATACAGATTGTAAATACATAACTAATATATTTTTAATATAATAATATATTTTAACATCGTTAATAAGAGAAAAAAATAAATAACAATTTTAATACATTTGAATTCAATATATTATATATATTATAGACATGTTTCGACATACATGGTGAAATATATAGCTATAACATTTTAAATACAAATATAGTATAAGTATTATATGTGAATTTCAAATACTCCGATACTATTTAAATTAATTTACATTTTTTGAAATGTATTATATTTGTTCTGAAATAATAACTATCGAATTCTTAATAATGTGTAAAATTGAATTTGGTATCAGAGCCATGGATGAAAAGAAATATAAGAAGAAACATACTAGTAGAAAGTTAAGAAAAATAAGAAGAAAATTAAACAAATTATATCCGGAATATAAACAACTCATTATCACAAAAACTGATAACGACAAATTAGATCAATTAATAGATAATATATCTAAAATAGAATATAAATATATTCAATATCTAAAGTTACAATGAATAACGAGAATAACGAATATAGACAAAAACTTACTGAAATAATTATAGCAAAAAGACAAGAATTAAGACATATGCAAAATAGACTTAACAGTAATATATTTGCAGGAATTTGTAAAAAATTTATAATAGCACAGAGAAAAACTATTTTATATCTACAGATACAGATAGAAAGTTTAGATTATAAACTTCAACACAATCTATAAATGAATAAGGAAGAATATGCCATAGACGAAAAAACATATGAAAACTATGATGGATTAAAAATAAAGATAATATTTTCTAATCTAGGAAGAAGATACAAGAAAATAGGTGACAATCTAAGTTTAATGTTAGAAAAAGAAACGGTAAAACTAGAAGATAGTTTAACTGCTATGATAAGAATAACAAAAGAAA
>NC_064291.1:17533518-17547392 GCF_019186545.1 Solanum stenotomum | reverse complement strand
ACATATACGGAACTTTTAGCAAACATAGATAATACAAAGAATTTAGAAGTAAATACAGGAGACGTAGACATGGATGAAAAACCTAGTACATCAGGAATAAAAAATTCAAAAAATTTAAAATATTATAATGCAAACTATGGACAATATGATAAAGAAAAAACTATATGGATAAAAGATTAAATAAAAAATGGACACCTAAACCAATAACTGAACAACACGATTTTTTAGATCTAGACTGTGTAGCAGATATAAATAAAATAATCCAATTATGGATGGGATATATATCAAAACAGTTAATAGATAACAAAATAGGAATGACAGAAACACCAGGATATATAGAAAGGACACTTATAGGAACAGTAAAATTATGGCTACAAAATTTATCAGAAGAAAGTTTAAAAACTCTAAGAAGTAATAAAAAATCTAATGGTGAATTAGCTACTACAACTATGGAAATATTAAATAAGTATGAAGTAACTATAAGAAACGAATTTAGTAGTATGACAATAGAAGTAGAAGAACAAAATAAAGAAAAAATCATAAATCGAAATCTAATGACAAAATTAGCAATATGTAATATGTGTTATATAGATGAATATACATGTGCATTTAGAGAGTATTATTATAAAGGAACATATAACACAAAAGAAAGTAAGGAAATAAGAAAATTATATTTTACAAAATTACCAGAACCTTTTAATTCAAAAGTAATAAAAAGTGGGAATGAAGCAGGATTAACAGATATCTTAGGAGCTAGAATAAAATTCTTACAACGATGGTTTATAGAACTATGTGAAAAACATAAAGAAGAAATAAAAATGGAAAAAATACTAGTAAAAAACTTAGCATGTTGCAAAAAAAAACGGCACCCCAATTTGGTTGTACGGACAAATACTATAAAAAGAGATATAACAAAAAATATAGATCAAAATATAAATATAAAAAACCAAGAAGAACATACTATGTAAAAAACTACAAAACCAAAAGACCAAAAAGAAAACTAACGGAATGTACTTGTTATAATTGTGGAAAATTAGGACATATAGCTAGAGATTGTAAATTACCTAAAAATTCAAAGAAAAAATAAATATCAGAAATAATAATAGACTATGAAAAATATATGCAAATAGAGTACATAGATTATGAATTAGAAAGTGAAGATAGCATATATGAAATACCAGAAAATGAAATAGATAATTATATAGAAATAAAATCAGACAATGAATTTTATAATATAACAAATGACTGAAAAAGATATACAAATAATAACTAAAGAAGAACATCAAGACGGAGAATCTTTAGAACAAAAAATAATATTTGATAATAGTATATTTGAACAAATGAAAGGAAAAGAATTAGAAATAAGCGTAGAAAAAATATTCGAAATACCAACAATAAGAAACTGGTTTAAACGACAAAAAGAAGAATATTATGTAGTAAGTCAAAGAGAACATATCATAGATCGCAAATACACCAAAGGAAAGGCTAAAATACCAATAATAAACAAACGAATAATCAATAAAGAAATACAAGATATTAAGGCTAAAAATCCAATTAAATATGTACATTTAGGAGGAACGAAAATATTATTAAAAGCATGTTTTAGAGAAGGAATAAATACACCCATAGAAATATACTTAGCAGATGATAGGATCATACAACCTATAGAAAAAAGTATAATAAGTGCAGTAAAAGGCAACCTCATATACCAAAAATTTAAATTTATAATAAGTGTTAACTACTCAGTGGCAATAAATGACAGAAACATAGATAAATGTAATGACCCTGAAGGTCATTTTTGGAAATTTTCATAAAGTAACCGTTTTACCCCTCCTCCCGATAGTTGCCCCGAG
This sequence comes from Solanum stenotomum, assembly GCF_019186545.1. NCBI lineage: Eukaryota > Viridiplantae > Streptophyta > Magnoliopsida > Solanales > Solanaceae > Solanum > Solanum stenotomum. The sequence continues at coordinate 17,545,539 of NC_064291.1, read as the reverse complement.
TCCTAATTGTTGTATTTTCGAAGTTGGTTTGGAGGAAAATTGATGAAAAGTTGAGTTTTTAAGAGTTAAAGTTTGGTTAAAAGTGCTATTTCGAGTCATTTGGAGTTTCGAGACTCGAATCGGATTTTCGTCGATTCCAGCAATTTTAAAATGTCGAAACGGTTCTATGAGAATTTACGGAGTCGAATTTGGAGTTAAAACGAAGATTTGAGGTCTTAAGTTGCTAAAATTGTGAAATTTTGATCAAGAGTTGACTTTGGTCAACAAATGAGGTTCCGATGCTCGAAATGGAATTCCGAGGGCACCGTTGGATTCAGGGGGTGATTCTAAGTCTAGAATGAGTCTTGGTTGAATTTTTAGAGGCCCCGAGTGCGTTTCGAGTTTTTGAGCCTAAAGTTAGTTTCTTGATGCCTTATCGGATACCGGGTCAAGGAGACCTCGAATTCAAATTCCGACGATTTCATTGAGTCCGAAATGTCATTTTCAAGCTAGTAGCATATTTGGTTTGTGTTCGGGAAGTGCCAAATGAGTTTTGGGTGAGCTTTTAAGCTTCTTGGATGCTTTGACACTATTTCAGCAAATTGTGGCAACTAAAGGGTTCATTATTAGTTTTAAAGGTCGAAAAATTATTCCGAAGGTTCTGAAATTTTGAGCATGAATTATAGGACTTATCTGCAAATTTTGGTGCATTTTCGCTAACCCGAGATTGGACTTTTATCGCAAATAAGAAATAATTGTTTACCGAGTAGAAATGATATTTGACTGGGCAAACGAGCATGAAATTGAGCTCCGATTGAACGAGCAGGTCCGTATCATTATTTAAGACATTTACAAAAAAGAATCGGGTCATTTCACTATCGTATGAGGAAATTACGGCCTTTTTAGTGAAAGATTAACTGCTGTTTTTCTGGTGCATAACAGCCATGTACTGTTATAAAAATCTCAGACTGTGTTCATTTGGTATTTTGAGCATATCGGGAGTTCTAGAGATCGGAATGGAGTGATTCTTACGGGTTTCTTCTTGAATTAATATGAGGGTTAGTATTCAATCTTCAATTCGACATTTTCTCATAATTTCTTTATCTGGTTTTTTTTCCTATCCGTAAATCTCTTGGGAAAAATTGGGGTTTTATCGATTTGGACTCCCTTTTTGATGAAAAAGGTATATTTACGATCCTTATGTTATGGGTAAACTGATTTTAACATAAAATTATTGATTCATCGATTATTTTCATCATATTAACCGCGTACAATTTGGACTTTCCCGGTAAAGTTAAAGTTTGATAAATTGAGAATTTCAAGGTCGATCTTAACTCCGTTTTTGATGAAATTTCATATTTGAACTTATCTAAGCATGGGTAAGATGTTTTTCAAGAGATATTTCATTTTCGAGTCGGGGTTTCGGATCCGAATATTTTAGGCTTCTTCAAGAACGTGGATTTTCCTTCAAATTGAGTTTGTGAATTGATTTCAACTCCGTTTTCAAATTGGTTTTCACCATTAGCTTCCAAATACTTTAAGGATCATTTTACATAAAAAATTTCCAGATTTGGGTATCGTTTTCCGGTATGAGACTTTTGGACCGTTTTGCCCTTTTTCCCTAAATTTCTTGATTTTGGTGTCATTGGACTCGAATTGTGATTGTGAATAATTGTTTGAATAGATTATCGTGATCCGGATTATACTCGGAAAGGAAAGGCTCAAGTCAAGTAACTTTTGGAGTTCGTTTTAAGGCAAGTGGCTTCCAAACTTTGTAAAACTCTTAGACTACGCATGACTACTTTCCTAATTGTGTTGGGGAGTAATGGGGATTGAGGATGGGTTTTATTTGTTGATTGAAATTGTTGTAAATGAAAGATGGGGAATAAAACGAGCTAAATGTGTTATATGTGACTTGAATTTGTTGAATAAGTCATGTGATAACTGATATTGAGGGGATAGAAGAGCATGAGTAGGCTATGATTGATACAGACATTGATGTTGAGACAGATGATGTGTAATACTATGATGTGGTCGTGATATGGTTGTGATTGAGACAGGTGATGTGTAATACTATGATGTGGTCGTGATATGGTTGTGATTGAGACAGGTGATGTGTAATACTATGATGTGGTCGTGATATGGTTGTGATTGAGACAGGTGATGTGTAATACTATGATGTGGTCGTGATATGGTTGTGATTGAGACAGGTGATGTGTAATACTATGATGTGGTCGTGATATGGTTGTGATTGAGACAGATGATGTGTAATACTATGATGTGGTCGTGATATGGTTGTGATTGAGACAGATGATGTGTAATACTATGATGTGGTCGTGATATGGTTGTGATTGAGACAGATGATGTGTAATACTATGATGTGGTCGTGATATGGTTGTGATTGAGACAGATGATGTGTAATACTATGATGTGGTCGTGATATGGTTGTGATTGAGACAGATGATGTGTAATACTATGATGTGGTCGTGATATGGTTGTGATTGAGACAGATGATGTGTAATACTATGATGTGGTCGTGATATGGTTGTGATTGAGACAGATGATGTGTAATACTATGATGTGGTCGTGATATGGTTGTGATTGAGACAGATGATGTGTAATACTATGATGTGGTCGTGATATGGTTGTGATTGAGACAGATGATGTGTAATACTATGATGTGGTCGTGATATGGTTGTGATTGAGACAGATGATGTGTAATACTATGATGTGGTCGTGATATGGTTGTGATTGAGACAGATGATGTGTAATACTATGATGTGGTCGTGATATGGTTGTGATTGAGACAGATGATGTGTAATACTATGATGTGGTCGTGATATGGTTGTGATTGAGACAGATGATGTGTAATACTATGATGTGGTCGTGATATGGTTGTGATTGAGACAGATGATGTGTAATACTATGATGTGGTCGTGATATGGTTGTGATTGAGACAGATGATGTGTAATACTATGATGTGGTCGTGATATGGTTGTGATTGAGACAGATGATGTGTAATACTATGATGTGGTCGTGATATGGTTGTGATTGAGACAGATGATGTGTAATACTATGATGTGGTCGTGATATGGTTGTGATTGAGACAGATGATGTGTAATACTATGATGTGGTCGTGATATGGTTGTGATTGAGACAGATGATGTGTAATACTATGATGTGGTCGTGATATGGTTGTGATTGAGACAGATGATGTGTAATACTATGATGTGATCGTGATATGATTGTGATTGATGACATGTGCATATTCATTATTCATCCCATGTGTGAACTATCTGTTGCATGAGTTCTGAGACACTGATATGAGGATGGATGGATATGAGACACAGTTGAGACTAGCTCCGGCTAGAGATATATGAGATGGACTAGCTCCGGCTAGCGATTTGGATGCCGATGGGATCTGGTTCCGGCGGTGATACATGGTCCATGTGTGGCCCCCATGGGTTCTGATTTGAGTATTCAGCGCGGACTGATTACGTCAACAGATGTGTATCGTAGGACAGACATGCATCACGACTACATGACATCATTATTGCATTTTGCATCGCATTTGCCTTATCTTTGTCTGTGATGTGTGGATTGTATCGGTTTACCCTTCTTATGTGGAATTTGATCTACTTGCTCTTATTTGTTGATCTGAGGTTGATGAGGATATACTGTTGGTTCTGGCTGTTGAATATGATCTGTTTAGTATAGGTTGGTTGGTTTGCTGCTAGATTGAAGTTTCGGTGGTTCGGTTGGGATTAAAAGAAGTTGTTTGTAGCTGCTAGTTTTGCTTAGTTTAGAGTTACTTGCGAGTACCTGTGGTTTTCGGTACTCACCCTTGCTTCTACACAATTGTGTAGGTTGACAGCTCTCTCAGATTCGGCTTAGTATTTTCTTTAGCAGATTGAGCTTCGGACATACTCGATAGGTAGCGGTTCATTCCAGACGTGCCCTTGAGTTATCTTTACTTTCAGTTTTGTTCTATTCGAGAACTATACTCTGAGACTTGTATATTTTTATTTGAATTCTGTATTTAGAGGTTTGTACATGTGAAAACCAAATTCTGGGTAGTGTTGAGTCTTAATTAAAGTCTTCCGCTCATTTATTATTTTTTTATTCTCGTATTTCTACTTCTCTATCGTTGTGGTTGGGTTAGGCTGACGTGTCCGGTGGGAAATGGACACGTGCCATCACATCCGGATTTGGGGTGTGACAATAAATCACTAGTATTATATTGGAAAATGTCAGGGATAGAACTAGCCCCCAGGAAGTAAAATATTTACAGCTAGACGTAAAAACTTATATGTTTTAATAACAAAACATAAAATAACATCAAAAAATAAAATAAATAAAATAAAAATAGAGAATTCTTTTGAAAGAATAGTCACAGTCATAGATAATAATGACTATAGTTATAATGAGATTAACATAGAAGAAGATTTAGAAATAGTAAAAGAAAGATTAAGCACATCAAAAAGAATAAACTATGAAATACCCCAAATATCATAAAAAATGAGTACCTCAAGAAGAATAGATAAAACTCCACAAAAATCAATAGAAGAAGAAATAGAACCATATCATTACTACATTATGGGAGTAATGGAACAACGAAAATACTTAATANGAGTACCTCAAGAAGAATAGATAAAACTCCACAAAAATCAATAGAAGAAGAAATAGAACCATATCATTACTACATTACGGGAGTAATGGAACAACGAAAATACTTAATATTAATAAATACAGGACAAGAAGAAAACTATATTACAATAGAATTAGTAACAGAAGATGAAATAATAACTACTGAACAATTATGCCCTGAACTACCAAAGGTATTAATATATACCGAAGAAACTACAGAAAATGAAATAATCATTGGAGGAGTATCAATAGTAATAAAGTTTAAAATATATCAAGGAGATAAAAATATAACTTTAGGAATAAAATGGCTAGAACAAGTAAAATCATATAATCTAAAAGACAAACAGTTGACAATAAATTATGAAAATAAAAGAGTAATAATAAAAAGAACTTTAATATGATAAAAATATGAAAATATATATACTTGCAAAGATAATAATAGAGGGATATTACAACAGATATTATACACCAATGATAGATACAGGAGCAAAAACTAATATATGTAAATACAATTGTTTACCAGGAGATAAATGGGAAAAATTAAAAACACCGATAGTAGTAACAAGATTTAGTGATGAAGGAAGCATGATCACATATAAGGCCAAAAATATAAAAATACAAATATGGGATAAGATATTAACTATAGAAGAAATGTATAACTTCGAGCTTACAACAAAAGATATGCTATTAGGAATGCCATTTTTAGAAAAATTATACCCCACATATAATAATAAAAACACACTGGTTGTTCATAACACCATGTAAACAAAAAATAGGAGCAAAAAGAGTGAATAATAAAAAATGGAAAACAACAGAATGGATAAAAGGAAGTGAAAAAATTACACAAAAATTAGAAAATATAAAAGAAGAAGACCCTAAAATAGAATTAATTATATTCTCTATAGATAAAGTAAAAATAGTCCAAGATAAGTTAGAATTGTTATATAGTGAATATTCTTTACAAGGATGGGAAAAACATAAAACAAAATTAAAAATTGAGCTAATTGATAATAATAGTATAATAACACAAAAACCATTAAAATATAATTTTAATGATTTAACAGAATTTAAGATACATATAAGTGAATTACTACAAAAAGAGTATATACAAGAAAGCAATAGCAAGCATACAAGCCCAACATTTATAGTAAATAAACATAGTGAGCAAAAAAGAGGAAAAAGTAGAATGGTTATTGATTATAGAAATTTAAATGCAAAAACTAAAACATATAATTACCCAATACCAAATAAAATATTAAAGATAAGACAAATACAAGAATATAATTACTTTAGTAAATTTGACTGCAAATCAGGATTTTACCACTTAAAGTTAGAAGAGGAATCTAAAAAACTTACAACTTTTACAGGATTTTATGAATGAAATATATTACCATTTGGATATAAAAATGCACCAGGTAGATATCAACATTTTATGGATAACTATTTTAAACAACTAGAAAATTGTGTAGTATATATTGATGATATATTACTATATTCCAAAACACAAGATGAACATATAAGATTATTAGAAAAATTTATACATATTATAGAATATTCAGGCATAGGTCTAAGTAAAAAGAAAGCAGACATAATGAAAAAACAAATAAAATTTTTAGGAATACAAATAGATAAAAATGGAATAAAAATACAAACACATATAGTACAAAAAATAATTAACTCAAATGAACAACTAGATACAAAAAAGAAATTACAGTCATTTCTAGGACTAGTAAATCAAGTAAGAGAATACATACCAAAATTAGCAGGGAATTTAAAACTATTACAACAAAAATTAAAGAAAGATGTAGAATACCAGTTTGATAAAAAAGACCAAACACAAATACAAAAAATAAAACTATTATGTAAGAACCTACCTAAATTATATTTTTCGGATGAAAACAAAAAAATTACTTATATAGTAGAATCAGACGCTAGTGAAAAAAGTTATGGAGGAGTCTTAAAATACAGGTATGATGAAGAAAAAATAGAACATCATCGCAGTTATTATTTAGGAACATTTACTAATACGGAAATAAAATGGAAAATAAATAGGAAAGAATTATATTCAGTGTATAAATGTTTACTATCAATTGAACCATATATTGTATATAACAAATTTATTATAAAGACAGATAACACACAAGTAAAATGGTGGCTAACAAGAAAAATACAGGATTCAGTAACTACAAAAGAAATGAGAAGATTGGTATTAAATATATTAAATTTTATATTTACTATTGAAGTAATAAAAACTAATAAGAATGTTATTGCAGATTATTTATCAAAACAATGCTACTCAGACTGAGAAAGGAAATACAATTGAAGATATACTCAAAGCCATTACTACACTTTGTATAAAAGTGGACAGTATGGACGATGGATACAAAAGCTAAAGATTAATGAAGATAATCTGAAGTCTAAAGCTAATACAGGTCAGCAGCATGACTGTAAAAATGCGGAGCTAAGTCAATCGGAAGACTTTAAAAATCCAGAGCTAAAAGGTGACGTTGGGAAACACCTTAAAACCCATAATATTTATTTAAATACAACTGCAGGTACAAGTAAACAAGCTAGTGAAAAACAGCATAAGAATACAGAGTTCCTGAATATAATAATATATCATCTATGTATATTATGCAATTTTCTAGTTGGTTAAAGTAATTATCCATAAAATGTTGGTATCTTCCTGGTGCATTTTTATATCCAAAAGGTAATACATTCCATTCATAAAATCCTTGTGGTACTGTGAAGGCTGTTAACTTTTTAGATTCTTCTTCTAATTTTAGATGGTAAAATCCTGACTTACAATCAAACTTGCTGAAGTAATTGTATCCTTGGATTTGTCTTATTTTTAATACTTTGTTCGATATTGGGTAATTATATGTTTTAATTTTTGCATTTAGATTTCTATAATCAATAACCATCCTACTTTTTCCTCTTTTTTGTTCACTATGCTTATTTACTATAAATGTTGGACTTATATGTTTACTATTACTTTCTTGTATATAATTATTTTCTAGTAACTCTTTTGTGTGCATTTTGAATTCTGTTAAATCATTAAAATTATATTTTAATGGTTTTTGGGTTATTATGGCATTATCATCAATCAATTCAATTTTTATTTTTGTTTTATATTTTTCCCATCCTTTCAAGGGATTTTCACTATATAGTGATTCTAGTCTTTCTTGAATTAGTTTTAGTTTATCTATAGAAAATACAATTAATTCGATATTATGGTTAATTTCTTTGATATTTTCTAGTTTTTGGGTAATCTTCTCACTTCCTTTGATGCATGGTGTGGTTTTCCTATTTTTGTTGTTTACTCTTTTTGCTCCTACCTTTTGTTTACATGGTGTAGTAAACCACCAATGTGTTTTTGTTATCACATGGGGATATAGTTTTTCTAAGAATGGCATTCCTAAAAGCGTATCCTTATTTATGAATTCGTAACTATATATGTCTTCTATAGTTAATATTTTATTCCATATTTGTAATTTTATATTCTTTGCTTTATATGTTATCATACTTCCTTCATTATTGAATCCTATTACTGCTATGGGTGTTTTTAGCTTTTCCCATTTTTCTTCTGGTAGACAATTGTGTTTGCACATATTAACTTCTGCTCCTGTATCTAACATAGGGGTATAATATCTATTGTAGTAATTTTCTATTATTATTTTTGCAAATATGTATATTTTCATAATGTTCTTTTTATTATGACTTTCTTGTTTTTATATGTTATGGTTAATTGTGTATTTTCTAAATTATATGGTTTCATTTCTTCTAACCATTTTATTCCTAATATTATGTTATCTCCTTGATAAATTTTAAATTTTATTAATATTACTATTCCTCCAATAATTATTTCTTTTTTTGCTGTTTCTTTAGAATTTATTAACTCTTTTGGTAATTCTGGGCACGTTCGTTCCTTAGAGGTTATTTCATCTTCTATTACTAACTCTCTTGTTATGTAATTTTCTTCTTGACCAATGTTTATTATTATAATATACTTTCTTTGTTTCATTATTCCAGTTATATAGTAATGGTATGGTTCTATATCTTTTATCATTTGATATTCTATTGATTTTCTTGAAGGTTGAAGTGTTTCATTACTATAGTTTATTCCTTTTAATTATTTTTGATGTGTTTATTCTGTCACTTACTATTTTTAAATCTTCTTCTATATCTATTTCTTTGTAACTGTAATTATTATTATCTATCACTGTAACTATTTGTTCAAAAGGATTATCTATTTTTATTCTATTTATCTTATTTTTTGCTGTTATTTTATGTTTTGTTGTTAATACATATAAATTTATACATCTTGCTGTAAATATCTTACTTCCTGGAGCTAACTGTAATGACCCTCCAGNTTTGCTGTTATTTTATGTTTTGTTGTTAATACATATAAATTTTTACATCTTGCTGTAAATATCTTACTTCCTGGAGCTAACTCTATTCTTGACATCTTCCAAAATAATACTAAGGATTTATCTATGTTTCTATCGTTTACTGCTACTGAATAATTGACGCTTATTATAAATTTGAATTTTTGGTATATTAGATTTCCTTTTATTGCACTTATTATACTTTTTACTATAGGTTCTACTATTCTGNTGACTTTGGTCAACCTTCTTGGAAGACGTGCTCAGATGAAAATTCTGACAGCTAGGTTAGCTTCGGAAGAGCGATTTTGGTCTAGAACGACCCTTTGTTCACTTCCCGAGACTTTAGATAGCAATNTTCTTGTATTTCTTTGTTTATTATTCTTTTATTTATTATTGATATTTTTGCTTTTCCTTTGGTATATTTACAATCTATTATGTGTTCTTTTTGACTTACCACGTAATATTCTTCCTTTTGTCTTTTAAATNTTATTTATTATTGATATTTTTGCTTTTCCTTTGGTATATTTACAATCTATTATGTGTTCTTTTTGACTTACCATGTAATATTCTTCCTTTTGTCTTTTAAATAATTTTTTTATTATTGGTACTCTAAATATTTTTTTCTACACTTAGGTCTAGTTCTTTCCTTTTATTTGTTCAAATATATTAATATCAAATATTACTTTTTGTTCCGTAGATTCTTCAGTTATATGATCCTCTTGGGTTATTATCTGTACGTCTTTTTCAGTCATCTATATTTTTATATAAATTATCTTCTTCTTCGTTTTCTTCATTTTCGGATAGTTTATATATACTATCATCACTTTCTAACTCATAATCTATATATTCTATTTGTGTATATTCTTTTTCATTATCTATTATTATTTCGGATATTTGTTTTTTCTTAGGATTTTGGGGTAATTTACAATCTTTAGCTATATGTCCTAGTTTTCCACAATTATACCATGTACATTCAGTTATTTTTTTCTTTTGTCTAAATGGTATTTTGTTATTATGATTTTTTATGTAGTATCTTCTTCGAGGTCTTTTGTACTTATAATGGGTTTTATATTTTCTATATTTACCCGATTTTCTATATTTCTTTTTATAATAATTATTATTACATCCAAATTGGGGGGCTATCTTATCTTTACAACATGCTAAGTTTTTTATTATGGTTTTTTCCATTTTTATTTCTTCTTTATATTTTTCAAATATTTCTGAATACCATTTTTGTAAGTATCTTATTCTTGCTCCTAAAGTATCTTGTAGTCATGCTTCATTCCAGTCTTTTATTATTTTTGAGCTAAAGGGTTCTGGTAATATTGTACAGTATAACCTTCGTATTTCTTTTCCTTCTTATGTACTATATGTTCCTTTATAATAATATTCTCTAAATACACACGTATATTCTTCTATATAACACATATTATATATTGCTAATTTTAACATTAAATTTTTGTTTAGCTGTTTTTCCTTATTTTGTTCTTCTATTTCTGTAGTCGTACTACTAAATTCATTCCGTATAGCTATTTCATATTTATTTAATATGTCAATTGGGTTTGTTGCTATTTCACCATCTATCCTTTTATTATTTTTTAATATCTTTATACTTTCGTCTGTTAGATTTTGTAACCATAGTTTTACTGTTCCTATAAGTGTCCTTTCTATATATCATGGTACTTCTGTCATTCTTATTTTATTATCTATTAGTTGTTTTGATATATATCATACCCATAATTGAATTGTTTTATTTATATCTGTTATGCAATCTAGATCTAAAAAATTATTTTGTGTAGTAACTGGAGTTGGTGTCCATTTTTTGTTTAATCTTTTATTCCATATGCTATCATACCTATCAGATTGTTCATAATTAACCGTATAATAATTGGGATTTACCTCTCTGGGTTTTTTAACTCCTGATGTACTTGCTTTTGTATTCTTAATATCTTATGTATCTGTAGATTTTTTATCTTCTAGATTTGCTAACATCTCTGTATATGTTTCGCTTATATCTGAACCTTGGTCTTCATTTATATAATTTATATCATCTATTCTTATATCTGGTTCTTCCTTTTCTTCGATTTGTAATTTTTCCTTGAATTTTTCTATTTCATTTTTCAACTTTGTTTCAAGTTCTCTTTCTTTCTGTTTAGTTGCATATAGTTCTTTTAGTGTGGCTAATTCTTTTTCTAGAGCAATTATTTTATCATTTTTTGTTTCTTCTATTTGTTGTATTTCTAGTTTTGCTTGTTGTTTAATAATTTCTATCTCCTTTTTCCTGTCTATTTCTTCATTTTCTTTAGTTATTCGTACCATGACTGTTAGACTATCTTCTAGTTTCACTGTTTCTTTTTCTATCATTTGTTATAAATTTTCACCTATTTTGTTATATCTCTTTCCTAAGCTTGAAAATATTATTTTTATTTTTAACCCGTCTTGGTTTTCATAAGTTTTTTCATCTATAGCAAATTCTTCTTTATTCATTATAGATTGTGCTTTAGTATATATTCTACTTGTTGTATTTGTAGTTGTATTTCAAATGTTGTTCTTCTTTTAGCTAGTAGAGATTTTTGGCAAACTCCTGCGTATATGTTATATTTAAGTCTTTCTTGTTTATGTTTTAACTCATAGAGTTTCTCTATATCGTCCTGATTAATTCATTTTGTGTTGTTCTTTACTATCCATACTATTCATATCCATAGCTCTGATACCAATTTTGTGAGTATGTTGTTAGACATTGAAAGCTTTATCATAATATTCTTTCCTTAAGGGTATTAGTCTAATTATTTCTCTTATATTTTCTAGAATGTATTCTATGTATTGTATATCTTGGGTTCTTTGATATATTTATATATTTTCTTTTATTAGATCTCCTAGTAAAATTATTTCTTCAGTAGTTTCTTGTCAATATTGGAAGTATTCGTAATTTATCATTAGTCTGAGTATTCTAATTCTAAATCATTAATATTAATTCGTTCTAGATGATATATTTCATATATTTCGT
>NC_064291.1:17390747-17530494 GCF_019186545.1 Solanum stenotomum | reverse complement strand
TGATTAGTAAGAAACTCTTCAATCAAGATGAATGAGACCTTTCATGAAAGTCCTAGTTGGACTCTACATCGCTACATTCTTCATTGTGTTATTTGTTTTCCTTTGGTTTGCCTTCAAATACATGTTGAAATGAAATAGTCTGATAATGACTCATGATGTTGCTAACTGCTTATGTAATATCATTATCTGCATAATTGCTATGCTAGATATGTCACAACAAAATTTCCAATGTTGTTTGAGTATGTTGTTAAGCATTGAAAGCTTTACCATAATATTCTAAGGGTATTAGTCTAATTATTTCTCTTATATTTTCTAGAATGTATTCTATGTATTGTATATCTTGGGTTCTTCGATATATTTCTATATTTTCTTTTATTAGATCTCCTAGTAAAGTTATTTCTTCAGTAGTTTCTTGCCAATATTGGAAGTATTCGTAATTTATCATTAGTCTGAGTATTCTAATTCTAAATCATTAATATTAATTTGTTCTAGATCATATATTTCATCTATTTCGTCTATTTCATATTATGTTTGAGATACTAATTCTAATTTTTCTAAGTCAAATATTTTTTCCCATATCATTCTTCTTAATTCAATTATTTTTATATTTTTTAGAATATATAAAATCAGTGTTTCATAAGCTAATATCATTTCATCATGTAGATAAGTAGTCATATTAATGTTCTGCTGTTTAATCAATAATTCTCTTATATCATATGCATAATAAATATTATTCATATTAGATTACTATAAACTAGATTATTTTCAACCATGTTCTCCTGTCACTATTAACATTGTACTTTCAAAGGTACTCCCTTCCTAACAGTGCCTCAACTCTGTTTACTCCCCTCACGGCTTCCTTGCCTGTGGTTTCAACTTTAGGATGGCATAGTCTGAAAGTTTTCATCTTTTTTCCTCATGTTAATAAACTAGAAAACATGCTTCAAATAATTATAGTATATAATAACTAGTATGAACTTATTTAATCATGCTATGATATTCAGGAATTAATAGATTTAGCTATGCATAATCATAAAAGATATACCTGTTTTTCTATGAGATCTGGTATATTTTGCTCCATAGCTTAGATTAAAACTTGATATTTATTTATTTAAGAGTATTTTGTTTACTAAGAGGCTTGCTTTCCGTCGAGAAAGTCTTGCCTTAGATGTGCCTATTGGCTTTCTATTTATACAAGTAGAGATGTTTCTACTTACTTTACATATGTCCTATACGATTTCTAATTTACATTTGTCCTACTACTTTACCTACTACTTTAATAATGCATACTACTTTACACATGTCTATCCACTAATTTACATACTTTAATTATTCCTACTCTACTAACCTACTTTTACAATAAGACGAACAACTTTAATTTTGCTTTTTATCTTCTTTTTTCATCTTGTCAATCTTGCTTTTTATCTTGTCTGGTGGTTCTTTATTCTAGCTAGATAGCTGGAATTACATTATCTTTCTCATACCACTTCGAGCATTGATGATCTGGGTATCTGTGTCCAATAGTTTTGCAATAGTTTGTCATTATCTCTGGTGAAATAAAATTCCTCCGTATTGCTCTTGTAGTTGGTTATTGTTCTGGTTTTAATAAGTTTAATATACATTGTCGTATTTCTTCCATATCGGCTTCTCTGATTTCTCTGGAATTTGAATATATCATAGTTTGTTCTCTTGCATAGTAGCTCCATACTGAATTTTCATTTAAATAATTGGTTGTTAACTCGTTCAAAATAGTAGCTATTCCAATAATCAGCTTTCTTGCATAAAATTACGGTATTTCTATCTTTTGTATCTCGTCTTGTTATTCTATTTTTTCTAGTATTATCATTTCTCTGGTTAATCCGATTTTTATGACTTGGATGATAGGTTTAATTTTATCATATAATATTTCTGTTGGTGCTGAATAGAACTTTATATAAAAAAGTGTTCCTTTAGTTATCCTTTTGTAGTGCATAAATGCTTTATGTAACTCTGGTATCGCAGATATTTTCATCTCCTGTTTGGGTATATACGGTACTTAACAATCCATAGTTGTAGCAAGTTCCTACTAGATTTGTACTTGTTCCTGGTTGTGCAATCAGCTTATTATATCCCTGTAGGTTTTGTGTAATGTAATCTTCATGGGGTTTTTTTGTATTTTTGGATCTTGGATTTTGGTTTAGAAAGGTCTGTATTTTGTGGATGTCTCTATGTAGGCTCTAGTTATATGGTTATAAGTCTTTTTATTTTGTCCTAGGCTTTCTTTATATGAATTTAGCTGAGGTGGTATGAATAACGGATCTTTTTGGTTCTTTGGCATAAATGGTTTTTCAAATATTTTATTCATATTAGTGTTAACATATCTGGTTTTATTTTCTTCTTTTGTTGCAGATGTGCTCCATGTAGCTGCATGTAACAAATCATTATCGGTTTTTAGGTGATTCCCAACGTCACCTTGTAGCTCTGGAATTTTTAAGTCTTCTGATCGACTTAGCTCCGCATTTTTATAGTCATGCTGCTGACTTTTTAGTTGTTGTAGCTCTTTGTCAATATTTTCTACTTTTGTGCAAAGTAGAGTCATAGCTTTAAGTATTTCTTCTATAGTATTTTCTTTTTCAGTCTGTATAGCTTTGTCTTGAGATGTAATCTGCAATAACATTCTTGTTAGTACATTTCACTTCTATTGTAAATGTAAAATTTAATATATTTAATACTAGTCTTCGTATCTCTTTGGTCGTTACTGAATCTTGTACCTTTCTTGTTATCCACCATTTTACCTGCGTATTATCTGTTCTTACAATAAATTTATTATATATGATGTATGGTTCAAAGGCTAATAAACATTTATATATTGAATATAATTCTTTTCTATTTATTTCCCATTTTATTTCGGGGTTTGTAAATGTTCCTGAATAATATCTGCAATGATGTTCCACCTTTTCTTTATTATATTTATATTTTAATACTCCTCCGTAGCTTATTTCACTTGCATCTGATTCTACTATATATGTAAATTCTTTATTTTCATCTGGAAAACATAATTTAGGTAAATTTCTACATAATAATTTTATTTTTCGTATTTGTTCTTGGTCTTTATTGTCAAAATGATACTCTACATCTTTCTTTAATTTCTTATGCAAAGGTTTTAAGTTTTTTGTTAAATTAGGTATATATTCTCTCACTTGATTTACTAATCCTAGAAACGATTGTAATTTCTTTTTTGTATCTATTTGTTCTTCAGAATTTATTATCTTTTGTTCTATGTGTGTTTGCATTTTTATACCATTTGTATCTATTTGTATTACTAGAAATTCTATTTGTGTTTTCATTATTTCTGCCTTTTTCTTACTTAGACTTATTCCTGAGTATGTTATGATATGTATAAATTTTTCTACAAATTTTATATGTTCATCTTGAGTTCTTGAATATAATAATATATCATCTTATGCAATTTTCTAGTTGGTTAAAGAAATTATCCATAAAATGTTGGTATCTTCCTTGTGCATTTTAATATCCAAAAGGTAATACATTCCATTCATAAAATCTTTGTGCTACTGTGAAAGCTATTAACTTTTTAGATTCTTCTTCTAATTTTAGATGGTAAAATCCTGACTTAAAATCAAACTTGTTGAAGTAATTGTATCCTTGGATTTGTCTTATTTTTAATACTTTGTTTGGTATTGGGTAATTATATGTTTTTGTTTTTGCATTTAGATTTCTATAGTCAATAACCATCCTACTTTTTTCTCTTTTTTGTTCACTATGCTTATTTACTATAAATGTTGGACTTGTATGTTTACTATTACTTTCTTGTATATAATTATTTTCTAGTAACTCTTTTATGTGTATTTTAAATTCTGTTAAATCATTAAAATTATATTTTAATGGTTTTTGGGTTATTATGGCATTATCATCAATCAATTCAATTTTTATTTTTGTTTTATGTTTTTCCCATCCTTTCAAGGGATTTTCACAATATAGTGATTCTAGTTTTTCTTGAATTAGTTTTAGTTTATTTATAGAAAAGACAATTAATTCGATATTATGATTAATTTCTTTGATATTTTCTAGTTTTTGGGTAATCTTCTCACTTCCTTTGATCCATGGTGCGGTTTTCTTATTTTTGTTGTTTACTATTTTTGCTCCTACCTTTTGTTTACATGGTGTAGTAAACCACCAGTGTGTTTTTGTTATCACATGGGGATACAGTTTTTTTAAGAATGACATTCCTAAAATCATATCCTTATTTATGAATTCGTAACTATATATGTTTTCTATAGTTAATATTTTATCCCATATTTGTAATTTTTTATTCTTTGCTTTATATGTTATCATACTTCCTTCATTATTGAATCTTGTTACTACTATGAGTGTTTTTAGCTTTTCCCATTTTTCTTCTGGTAGGCAATTGTGTTTGCACATATTAGCTTCTGCTCCTGTATCTAACATAGGGGTATAATATCTATTGTAGTAATTTTCTATTATTATTTTTGCAAGTATGTATATTTTCATATTGTTCTTTTTATTATGACTTTCTTGTTTTTATATGTTATGGTTAATTGTGTATTTTCTAAATTATATGGTTTCATTTCTTCTAACCATTTTATTCCTAATATTATGTTATCTCCTTGATAAATTTTGAATTTTATTAATATTACTATTCCTCCAATAATTATTTCTTTTTTTGTTGTTTCCTCAGAATTTATTAACTCTTTTGGTAATTTTGGGCACGTTCGTTCTTTAGAGGTTCTTTCATCTTATGTTACTAACTCTCTTGTTATGTAATTTTCTTCTTGACCAGTGTTTATTATTATAATATACTTTCTTTGTTCCATTATTCCAGTTATATAGTAATGGTATGGTTCTATATCTTTTATCATTTGATATTCTATTGATTTTCTTGAAGGTTGAGGTGTTTCATTACTATAGTTTATTCCTTTTATTCTTTTTAATGTGCTTATTCTGTCACTTAGTATTTCTAAATCTTCTTCTATATCTATTTCTCTGTAACTGTAATCAGTATTATCTATTACTGTAACTATTTGTTCAAAAGGATTTTCTATTTTTATTCTATTTATCTTATTTTTTGCTGTTATTTTATATTTTGTTGTTAATACATATAATTTTTTACATCTTGCTGTAAATATCTTACTTCCTGGAGCTAACTCTATTCCTGACATTTTCCAATATAATACTAAGGATTTATCTATATTTCTATCGTTTATTGCTACTGAATAATTGGCGCTTATTATAAATTTGAATTTTTGGTATATTAGATTTCCTTTTACTGCACTTATTATACTTTTTTCTATAGGTTCTACTATTCTGTCATCTACTAGATATATTTCTATTGGTGTATCTATTCCTTCTCTGAAACATGTTTTTATTAATATTTATGTTCCTCCTAGGTGTACATATTTTATTGGGTCTTTAGCTTTGATTTCTTGTATTTCTTTGTATATTATTCTTTTATTTATTATTGGTATTTTTGCTTTTCCTTTGGTATACTTACAATCTATTATGTGTTCTTTTTGGCTTACCACGTAATATTCTTCCTTTTGTCTTTTAAATAATTTTTTTATTATTGGTACTCTAAATATTTTTTCTACACTTAGGTCTAGTTCTTTTCCTTTTATTTGTTCAAATATATTAATATCAAATATTACTTTTTGTTCCGTAGATTCTTCAGTTATATGATCCTCTTGGGTTATTATTTGTACGTCTTTTTCAGTCATCTATATTATTATATAAATTATCTTCTTCTTCGTTTTCTTCATTTTCGGATAGTTCATATATACTATCATCACTTTCTAACTCATAATCTATATATTCTATTTGTGTATATTCTTCTTCATTATCTATTATTACTTCGGATATTTGTTTTTTCTTAGGATTTTGGGGTAATTTACAATCTTTAGCTATATGTCCTAGTTTTCCACAATTATAACAGGTACATTCAGTTATTTTTTTCTTTTGTCTAAATGGTCTTTTGTTGTTTTGATTTTTTATGTAGTATCTTCTTCGAGGTCTTTTGTACTTATACTAGGTTTTATATTTTATATATTTACCCGGTTTTCTATATTTCTTTTTATAATAATTATCATTACATCCAAATTGGGGTGCTATCTTATCTTTACAACATGCTAAGGTTTTTATTATGGTTTTTTCCATTTTTATTTCTTCTCTATATTTTTCACATATTTCTGAATACCATTTTTGTAAGTATCTTATTCTTGCTCCTAAAGTATCTTGTAGTCCTGCTTTATTCCAGTCTTTTATTATTTTTGAGCTAAAGGGTTCTAGTAATTTTGTAAAGTATAACCTTCGTATTTCTTTTCCTTCTTATGTACTATATGTTCCTTTATAATAATATTCTCTAAATACACACGTATATTCTTCTATATAACACATATTACATATTGCTAATTTTAACATTAAATTTCTGTTTAGCTGTTTTTCCTTATTTTGTTCTTCTATTTCTGTAGTCGTACTACTAAATTCATTCCGTATAGCTATTTCATATTTATTTAATATGTCAATTGAGGTTGTTGCTATTTCACTATCTATCCTTTTATTATTTTTTAATATTTTTATACTTTCGTCTGTTAGATTTTGTAACCATAGTTTTACTGATCCTATAAGTGTCATTTCTATATATCCTGGTGCTTCTGTCATTCCTATTTTATTATCTATTAGTTGTTTTGATATATATCCTACCCATAATTGGATTTTTTTATTTATATCTGTTACGTAGTCTAGATCTAAAAAATTATTTTGTGTAGTAACTGGAGTTGGTGTCCATTTTCTGTTTAATCTTTTATTCCATATATTATCATACCTATCAGATTGTTCATAATTAACCGTATAATAATTGGGATTTACTTCTCTGGGTTTTTTAACTCCTGATGTACTTGCTTTTGTATCCTTAATATCTCTTGTATTTATTTTTGTAGATTTTTCATCTTCTAGATTTGCTAACATCTCTGTATATGTTTCGCTTATATCTGAACCTTGGTCTTCATTTATATAATTTATATCATCTATTCTTATATCTGGTTCTTCCTTTTCTTCGATTTGTAATTTTTCCTTGAATTTTTCTATTTCATTTTTCAACTTTGTTTCAAGTTCTCTTTCTTTCTGTTTAGTTGCATATAGTTCTTTTAGTGTGGCTAATTCTTTTTCTAGAGCAATTATTTTATCATTTTTTGTTTCTTCTATTTGTTGTATTTCTAGTTTTGCTTGTTGTTTAATAATTTCTATCTCCTTTTTCCTGTCTATTTCTTCATTTTCTTTAGTTATTCGTACCATGACTGTTAGACTATCTTCTAGTTTCACTGTTTCTTTTTCTATCATTTGTTATAAATTTTCACCTATTTTGTTATATCTCTTTCCTAAGCTTGAAAATATTATTTTTATTTTTAACCCGTCTTGGTTTTCATAAGTTTTTTCATCTATAGCAAATTCTTCTTTATTCATTATAGATTGTGCTTTAGTATATATTCTACTTGTTGTATTTGTAGTTGTATTTCAAATGTTGTTCTTCTTTTAGCTAGTAGAGATTTTTGGCAAACTCCTGCGTATATGTTATATTTAAGTCTTTCTTGTTTATGTTTTAACTCATAGAGTTTCTCTATATCGTCCTGATTAATTCATTTTGTGTTGTTCTTTACTATCCATACTATTCATATCCATAGCTCTGATACCAATTTTGTGAGTATGTTGTTAGACATTGAAAGCTTTATCATAATATTCTTTCCTTAAGGGTATTAGTCTAATTATTTCTCTTATATTTTCTAGAATGTATTCTATGTATTGTATATCTTGGGTTCTTTGATATATTTATATATTTTCTTTTATTAGATCTCCTAGTAAAGTTATTTCTTCAGTAGTTTCTTGTCAATATTGGAAGTATTCGTAATTTATCATTAGTCTGAGTATTCTAATTCTAAATCATTAATATTAATTCGTTCTAGATGATATATTTCATATATTTCGTCTATTTCATACCAGGTTTGAGTTGCTAGTTCTAATTCTTCTAAGTCAAATATTTTTTCCCATATCATTCTTCTTAACTCAATTGTTTTTATATTTTTTAGAATATATAAAATCAGGGTTTCATAAGCTAATATCACTTCATCATGGAGTTAAGTAATCATATTAATGTTCTGCTGTTTAATCAATAATTCCCTTATATCATATGCATAATAAATATTATTCATATTAGATTACTATAAACTAGATTATTTTCAACCATGTTCTCCTGTCACTATTAACATCGTACTTTCAAAGGTACTCCCTTCCTAACAGCGCCTCAACTCTGTTTACTCCCCTCACGGCTTCCTTGCCTATGGTTTCAACTTTAGGATGTCATAGTCTGAAAGTTTTTCCTTTTTTCCTCTTGTTAACAAACTAGAAAACATGCTTCAAATAATTCTAGTATATAATAATTAGTATGAACTTATTTAATCAAAGCTATGGATATGAATATTATGGAAGTATGGATAGTAAAGAACAACACAAATATGAATTAATCAGGACGATTATAGAGAAACGCTATGAGTTAAAACATAAACAAGAAAGACTTAAATATGACATATACGCAGGAGTATGCCAAAAATCTCTATTAGCTCAAAGAAGAATAATATTTGAAATACAACTACAAATACAACAAATAGAATATAAACTAAAGCACAATCTATAATGAATAAAGAAGAATTTGCTATAGATGAAAAAACTTATGAAAACCAAGACGAGTTAAAAATAAAAACAATATTTTCAAGCTTAGGAAAGAGATATAAAAAAATAGGTGAAAATTTATATCTAATAATAGAGAAAGAAACAGTGAAACTAGAAGATAGTCTAACAACCATGATACGAATAACTAAAGAAAATGAAGAAATAGACAGAAAAAAGGAGATAGAAATAATTAAACAACAAGCAAAACTAGAAATACAACAAATAGAAGAAACAAAAAATGATAAAATAATTTCTCTAGAAAAAGAATTAGCCACACTAAAAGAACTATATGCAACTAAACAGAAAGAAAGAGAACTTGAAACAAAGTTAAAAAATGAAATAGAAAAATTCAAGGAAAAATTACAAATCGAAGAAAAGGAAGAACCAGATATAACAATAGATGATATAAATCATATAAATGAAGACCAAGGTTCAGATATAAGCGAAATATATACAAAGATGTTAGCAAATCTAGAAGATAAAAAATCTACAGAAATAAATACATAAGATATTAAGGATACAAAAGCAAGTACATCAGGAGTTAAAAACCCCAGAGAAGTAAATCCCAATTATTATACGGTTAATTATGAACAATATGATAGGTATGACAGCATATGGAATAAAAGATTAAACAGAAAATGGACACCAACTCCAGTTACTACACAAAATAATTTTTTAGATCTAGACTGCGTAACAAATATAAATAAAACAATTCAATTATGGGTAGGATATATATCAAAACAACTAATAGATAATAAAATAGGAATGACAGAAGTGCCATGATATATAGAAAGGACACTTATAGGAACAATAAAACTATGGTTACAAAATCTAACAGGCGAAAGTATAAAAACATTAAAAAATAATAAAAGGATAGATGGTGAAATAGCAACAACCCCAATTGACATATTAAATAAATATGAAATAGCTATACGTAATGAATTTAGTAGTACGACTACGGAAATAGAAGAACAAAATAAGGAAAACAGCTAAACAGAAATTTAATGTTAAAATTAATAATATGTAATATGTGTTATATAGAAGAATATACGTGTGTATTTAGAGAATATTATTATAAAGGAACATATAGTACAAAAGAAGGAAAAGAAATACGAAGGTTATACTTTACAAAATTACCAAAACCCTTTAGCTCAAAGATTATAAAAGACTGGAATGAAGCAGGATTACAAGATACTTTAGGAGCAAGAATAAGATACTTACAAAAATGGTATTCAGAAATATGTGAAATATATAGAGAAGAAATAAAAATGGAAAAAACTATAATAAAAAACTTAGCATGTTGTAAAGATAAGATAACACCCCAATTTGGATGTAATGATAATTATTATAAAAAAAATATAGGAAACCGGGTAAATATAGAAAATATAAAACCCATTATAAGTACAAAAGACCTCGAAGAAGATACTACATAAAAAATCATAATAACAAAAGACCATTTAGACAAAAGAAAAAAATAACTGAATGTACCTGTTATAATTGTGAAAAACTAGGACATATAGCTAAAGATTGTAAATTACCCCAAATCCTATGAAAAAACAAATATCCGAAGTAATAATAGATAAGGAAGAAGAATATACACAAATAGAATATATAGATTATGAGTTAGAAAGTGATGATAGTATATATGAACTATCCGAAAATGAAGAAAACGAAGAAGAAGATAATTTATATAATAATATAGCTGATTGAAAAAGACATACAAATAATAACCCATGAGGATCATATAACTGAAGAATCTACGGAACAAAAAGTAATATTTGATATTAATATATTTGAACAAATAAAAGAAAAAGAACTAGACCTAAGTGTAGAAAAAAATATTTAGAGTACGAATAATAAAAAAATTATTTAAAAGACAAAAGGAAGAATATTACGTGGTAAGTAAAAAAGAACACATAATAGATTGTAACTATACCAAAGGAAAAGCAAAAATACTAATAATAAATAAAAGAATAATAAACAAAGAAATACAAGAAATCAAAGCTAAAGACCCAATAAAATATGTACACCTAGGAGGAACACAAATATTAATAAAAGCATGTTTCAGAGAAGGAATAGATACATCAATAGAAATATATCTAGCAGATGACAGAATAGTAGAACCTATAGTAAAAAGTATAATAAGTGCAGTAAAAGGAAATCTAATATACCAAAAATTCAAATTTACAATAAGCGCCAATTATTCAGTAGCAGTAACCGATAGAAACATAGATAAATCCTTAGTATTATATTGGAAGATGTCAGGGATAGAATTAGCTCCAGGAAGTAAGATATTTACAGCAAGATGTAAAAATTTATATGTATTAACAACAAAACATAAAATAACAGCAAAAAATAAAATAAATAGAATAAAAATAGAAAATCCTTTTGAACAAATAGTTACAGTTGGATAATAATGATTACAGTTACAAAGAAATACATATAGAAGAAGATTTAGAAATAGTAAGTGACAGAATAAGCACATCAAAAAGAATAAAAGGAATAAACTACAGTAATGAAACACCTCAACCTTCAAGAAAATCAATGGAATATCAAATGATAAAAGATATAGAACCATACCATTACTATATAACTGGAATAATGGAACAAAGAAAGTACATTATAATAATAAACACTAGTCAAGAAGAAAATTACATCACAAGAGAGTTAGTAACAGAAGATGAAATAACCTCTAAGGAACGAACTTGCCCAGAATTACCAACAGAGTTAATAAATTCTGAAGAAACAACAGAAAAAGAAATAATTATTGGCGGAATAGTAATATTAATAAAATTCAAAATTTATCAAGGAGAAAACATAATATTAGGAATAAAATGGTTAGAAGAAATGAAACCATATAATTTAGAAAATACACAGTTAACCATAACATATAAAAACAAGAAAGTCATAATAAAAAGAATAATATGAAAATATACATACTTGCAAAAATAATAATAGAAAATTACTACAATAGATATTATACCCCTATGTTAGATACAGGAACAGAAGCTAAAATTTGCAAACACAATTGCCTACCAGAAGAAAAATGGGAAAAACTAAAAATACCCATAGTAGTAACAAGATTCAATAATGAAAGAAGTATGATAACATATAAAACAAAGAGTATAAAATTACAAATATGGGATAAAATATTAACTATAGAAGACATATATAGTTACGAATTCATAAATAAGAATATGCTTTTAGGAATGCCATTCTTAGAAAAACTATATCCTCATGTGATAATAAAAACACACTGGTGGTTTACTACACCATGTAAACAAAAGGTAGGAGCAAAAAGAGTAAACAACAAAAATAGGAAAACATTACCATGGATCAAAGGAAGTGAGAAGATTACCCAAAAACTAGAAAATATCAAAGAAATTAACCATAATATCGAATTAATTGTATTTTCTATAGATAAACTACAACTAATTCAAGAAAGACTAGAATCACTATATAGTGAAAATCCCTTGAAAGGATGGAAAAAACGTAAAATAAAAATAAAAATCGAATTGATTGATGATAATGCCATAATAACCCAAAAACCATTAAAATATAATTTTAATGATTTAACAGAATTCAAAATGCACACAAAAGAGTTACTAGAAAATAATTATATACAAGAAAGTAATAGTAAACATACAAGTCCAGCATTTATAGTAAATAAACATAGTGACAAAAAAGGGGAAAAAGTAGGATGGTTATTGACTATAGACATCTAAATGCAAAAACAAAAACATATAATTACCCAATACCAAACAAAGTATTAAAAATAAGACAAATCCAATGATATAATTACTTCAGCAAGTTTGATTGTAAGTCAGGATTTTACCATCTAAAATTAGAAGAAGAATCTAAAAAGTTAACTTTCACAGTACCACAAAGATTTTATGAATGGAATGTATTACCTTTTGGATATAAAAATGCACCAGGAAGATACCAACATTTTATGGATAATTACTTTAACCAACTAGAAAATTGCATAATATACATAGATGATATATTATTATATTCAAGAACTCAAGATGAACATATAAAATTGCTAGAAAAATTTATACATATCATAACATACTCAGGAATAAGTCTAAGTAAGAAAAAGGCAGAAATAATGAAAACACAAATAGAATTTCTAGGAATACAAATAGATAAAAATGGTATAAAAATGCAAACACACATAGTACAAAAGATAATAAATTCTGAAGAACAAATAGATACAAAAAAGAAATTACAATCATTTCTAGGATTAGTAAATCAAGTGAGAGAATATATACCTAATTTAGCAGAAAACTTAAAACCTTTGCATAAGAAATTAAAGAAAGATGTAGAGTATCATTTTGACAATAAAGACCAAGAACAAATACGAAATATAAAATTATTATGTAAAAATTTACCTAAATTATGTTTCCCAGATGAAAATAAAGAATTTACATATATAGTAGAATTAGATGCAAGTGAAATTAGCTACGGAGGAGTATTAAAATATAGATATAATAAAGAAAAGGTGGAACATCATTGCAGATATTATTCAGGAACATTTACAAACCCCGAAATAAAATGGCAAATAAATAGAAAATAATTATATTCAATATATAAATGTTTATTAGCCTTTGAACCATACATCGTATATAACAAATTTATTGTAAGAACAAATAATACGCAGGTAAAATGGTGGATAACAAGAAAGGTACAAGATTCAGTAACGACCAAAGAGATACGAAGACTAGTACTAAATATATTAAATTTTACATTTACAATAGAAATGATATGTACTAACAAGAATGCTATTGCAGATTACATCTCAAGACAAAGCTACACAGATTGAAAAGGAAAATACTATAGAAGAAATACTTAATGCTATGACTCTACTTTGCGCAAAAGTAGAAAATATTGACAAAGAGCTACAACAAATAAAAAGTCAGCAGCATGACTATAAAAATGCGGAGCTAAGTCGATCAGAAGACTTAGAAATTCCAGAGAAATTCCAGAGCTACAAGGTGACGTTGGGAAACACCTAAAAACCCATAATGATTTGTTACATGCAGCTACAGGGAGCACATCTGCAACAAAAGAAGAAAATAAAACCAGATATGTTAACACTAATATGAATAAAATATTTGAAACCCCCATTTATGCCAAAGAACAAAAAAGATCCATTATTCATATCACCTCAGCTAAACACATATAAAGAAAGCCTAGGACAAAACAAAAAGACTTATAACCATATAACCAGAGCCTACATAGAAAACATCCACAAAATACAGACCTTTCTAAACCAAAATCCAAGATCCAAAAATACAAAAAAAATCCATGAAGATTACATTACACAAAATCTACAGGGATATAATAAGCTGATTGCACAACCAGGAACAAGTACAAATCTAGTAGGAACTTGCTACAACTATGGATTGTTAAGTACCGTATATACCCAAACAGGAGACGAAATATCTACGATACCAGAGTTACATAAAGCATTTATGCACTACAAAAGGATAACTAAAGGAAGACTTTTTAATATAAAGTTCTATTCAGCACCAGCAAAAATATTGTATGATGAAATTAAACCTATCATCCAAGTCATAAAAATCGGATTAACCAGAGAAATGATTATACAGGAAAAAATAGAACAACAAGACGAGATACAAAAAATAGAGATATCGAAATTTTATGCAAGAAAGCGGATTATTGAAATAGCTACTATTTTGAACGAGTTAACAACCAATTATTTAAATGGAAATTCAGTATGGAGCTACTATGCAAGAGAACAAACTATGATATATTCAAATTCCAGAGAAATCAGAGAGGCAGATGTGGAAGAAATACGACAATGGATATTAAGCTTATTAAAACGAGAACAACAACCAATTACAAGAGCAATACGAAGGAATTTTATTTCACCAGAGATAATGACAAACTATTGCAAAACTATTGGACACAGATACCTAGATCATCAATGCTTGAAGTGCTATGGAGAAGATAATGTAATTCCAGCTGTACAGCTAGAATAAAGAGCCACCATACAAGATAAAAAGCAAGATTGACAAGATGAGAAGAAAAGATAAAAAGAAAAATTAAAGTTGTTCGTCTTATTGTAAAAATAGGTTAGTAGAGTAGGAATAAATAAAGTATGTAAATTAGTGGATAGACATGTGTAAAGTAGTATGCATTATTAAAGTAGTGGATAGACATGTGTAAAGTAGTATGCATTATTAAAGTAGTAGGAATGCATTATTAAATTAGGAATAGTATAGGACAGATGTAAAGTAAGTAGAAACATCTCTACTTCTATAAATAGAGAGCCATTAGGCACATCTAAGGCAAGACTTTCTCGACGGAAAGCAAGCCTCTTTGTAAAATACTCTCAAATAAATAAATATCAAGTTTTTATCTAAGCTATGGAGAAAAATATACCAGATCTGATAGAAAAACAGATATATCTATTTATGATTATGCATAACTAAATTTATTAATTCCTGAATATCATAGTATGATTAAATAAGTTCATACTAGTTATTATATACTAGAAATATTTGAAGCATGTTTTCTAGTTTGTTAACATGAGGAAAAAAGGAAAAACTTTCAGACTATGCCATCCTAAAGTTGAAATCATAGGTAAGGAAGCCGTGAGGGGAGTAAACAGAGTTGAGGCGCTGTTAGGAAGGGAGTACCTTTGAAAGTAATGTTAATAGTGACAGGAGAACATGGTTGAAAATTATCTAGTTTATAGTAATCTAATATGAATAATATTTATTATGCATATGATATAAGGGAATTATTGATTAAACAACAGAACATTAATATGATTACTTATCTACATGATGAAATGATATTAGCTTATGAAACCCTGATTTTATATATTCTAAAAAATATAAAAATAATTGAATTAAGAAGAATGATATGGGAAAAAATATTTGACTTAGAAGAATTAGAACTAGCAACTCAAACCTGGTATGAAATAGACGAAATAGATGAAATATATGATCTAGAACAAATTAATATTAATGATTTAGAATTCGAATACTCAGACTAATGATAAATTACGAATACTTCCAATATTGGCAAGAAACTACTGAAGAAATAACTTTACTAGGAGATCTAATAAAAGAAAATATAGAAATATATCAAAGAACCCAAGATATACAATACATAGAATACATTCTAGAAAATATAAGAGAAATAATTAGACTAATACCCTTAAGGAAAAAATATTATGATAAAGCTTTCAATGCCTAACAACATACATTTATAATAATAATAATAATAATAATAATAATAATAATAATAATAATAATAATAATAATTATTATTATTATTATTATTATTATTATTATTATCATTTTGTGAGTATGTTGTTAGGCATTTCTCACAAGAATGGGTCATTGAAGGTTTCAGAAATTGAACAATTGAATGATGGAACTGTTAAAATTAAATTTTCTGATCCTATAGCCATGCATAATAGAATTGATAACCATAGCATGTCTTCTAGACTTTCTAGATCTAACTCTTCTTATATCTCTCCTGTTGATTATATTATTCAGGTTCCCTCTAGAGCATCTACTTCTCAGATTAGAGAAAATTATAGATATGACAATATTAAAATTGATAAGGATAATATTGCTAGACCTATGCCCAGACCCAGTTCTGACTTAGATATAATTGAGCACGAAATAAATTTTCCAGATGAATTTTCCACATAAAAATTATTTTATGACGACTGACAAACAAATTGATTTTATTCCGGGTTCACCAGCAAGAGAAAAGATTTCTAAAGAATTTTTGAAATCAAGATGGAAACCTTTCAGAAAATGGTTCTTTAGGAATTTTAACAAACAAGAACATATCGATTTTCAAGAAGAGTTTTATACTGATCTTATTGAATCAAAGAAAAATGTTTTAATTGCTTTTGTTCCATGGTTTATGACCAAGCATGTCCATAGTTATATCTCTACGATAGAAATAGATTTTACATTAAGTACCGAAAAAGTTACTAAATCTGTTTTTTCTCCATTGCAATCATTTCAAATTAAAAAGGACGACACGTTTTTTCATTTTAATGCTCTTTCAAAATTATTTGAAGATAATACTGCTTTACTTACTACTCAGCATATTAATATTATGATCAAGCAACAAAATTATGCTAACATTTATATGAGCATATTAGGAGAAAAGATTACTTCTATTCATGATAATGTTGATAAACTTCTTTCTAGACTCAATTCCAATTCTAAAGGAAAGGACAAAGTAGCCAATACCAGTATCCAACCTCCCTCGGAGATCGATGATTTTAAGCTAAAAGACTTTTCAGATCTGAAAAGTCTCTTAGAAAAAAGATTCAAAGGCTGTAGTCTGAAGCCTTTGGGGGTTGACGAGTTTTCAGGAGGAGAAAGCAGTTATAAAAAAGAGTTTTCTGATGAAATTAATAAAATCTCAGAAAAATATGCAAGAAAGCCTGTTCAAAGGATGTACTACTATCCTAGACCAACTCCTCAGGATGTGCTCTTGGAAGAGCATGAACATATTATAACTAATAGTTATAACGGAAAGGAAACCTATGAATGGAACATAGATGGTTATACAAATAGACAGATTTATACAACTGTACATAGAATACTTATGTACAACACTATCTGTAAGGCTAACAAGAATAGTGATAAATCTGTTGCTGATATGATAACAATAGATTTAACTGGTCAACTAAAAGGTTGGTGGGATAATTATCTAAATCAAGAACAAAGAGATAAGATCCTCTGAGCTGTAAAGCAAGAAGGAGAACATGATCTTACCCAAAATGCTGTGTATACCCTTGTTCTTAATATAATAGAACATTTCTCAGGAAAATGGTCTGACAATAGCGAGACCATAATAACCTTGCTCCAAAATCTTAGGTGCAAAACCCTCACATCTTTAAGATTTTATAAAGATGCTTTCCTTAGCAGAGTTATGGAATTACCAAAGTGTAATAGCACTCACTGAAAATTCAAGTTTATAGATGGATTACCAGCTCTTTTTGCCGAAAGAGTTAGGAAGACTCTTAGAGGAGATAGTCATAGTATTGACTATTACAATTATACTTATGGAAAACTCATAAGTGCTTGTGTACAAGAGGGACTTTCTTTATACAATGAAATCAAGTTGAATCAACAGATTAAAAGTCATCGTCTTAATGAAAGACAAAAATTGGGAGAATTCTGTGAACAATTCGCTTTGGATATCCCTAAAGCAAGTTCCAAAGATAAGAAGCACTCTTCTAAGAACAAATCTTCCAAAAAGGATTACAAGGAATGGAAGAAAAGAAGAGTTGAGAAGAAAGAAAAAAGAGATGAACCTTATAGAGAAAAGAAGAGATTTTATAAATCTAGACGAAAATTTGACAAAACAGATACTTGCCACAAATGTGATTGATTCAGTCATTATTCTTAAGATTGCAGAGTCAAGGAGAAAATAAAAAACCTTGATATAGAGGATAATATCAGAGAATCTTTATGCAAAATCATGCTAAATTCTGATTCAGGAAAATCAGAGACAGAATACAACAGTCATGAGGAATTCTCTACAAGTGAAGATCTAAAATCCCTTCACCAAGAAGATTATATGTCATTAGATGATGATTTCTTACCTTGTCAACAAGGGCTAAGTTGCGAAAAGGAAGGGGAAGAAGGTGATCTTTATAAGATCTACTCCTAGTTCAAGGAATTAAGTATCAATGGCATTGATAATGAGAATGTCATAGAGCTCTTACAAATTGTTAAAGATTCGAGAATAAGAGCTAAGATTATTGATAAAATCAGCGATACTTCTACTTCACAAAATCATATTACAGAAGAAGCCCCTACCAAAGAAGGTTCATATACCATGTCGTTAGCCTTCCATATGAGGATAATTTCATTGAGGATAATATTCCTAAAAAAGCAAGACCTTGCCAGATGAATTCTGATTATCTGAAATTATGGAAAAAAAATTGACTCTTTGCTTCAAAAGGGCCTTATAAAGTATTCTAAGTCTCCATGGTCTTGTACAACCTTTTATGTTAATAAACATGACAAGAAAGGGGTACGCCTAGGTTGGTAATTAATTATAAACCTCTTAATAAAGCTTTGAAAGGTTAGGTAGCCTATCCCCAATAAGAAAGATTTATTGGATAGAGTTTATGATGCCATTATATTTTCCAAATTCGATTTAAAATCAAGTTATTGACAGATTCAGATAGTTGAGTCAGATAGATACAAAACAACTTTCAATGTCCCTATGGGACATTATGAATGGAATGTTATGCCATTTGGCTTAAAGCATGCTCCCTCTGAATTTCAAAAGATCATGAATGATATTTTTATGCCTTACAGTAATTTCATAATAATTTATATAGATGATATTCTTGTATTTTTCAAAAATGTGGAAACTCATTTTAAAGACCTTGATCTGTTTTAAAAAAATTATTATCCAAAACGGCTTGGTAATAGCCAGCCCTAAAATGGCTTTGTTTCAAACTAATGTTAGATTTTTGGGTCATAATATTGAAAGGGGTAACATTAGCCCTATTAATAGAAGTATTTAATTTGCATCCAAATTCCCTGATATTATGACAATAAAACTTATTTACAGAGATTTCTTGAAAGTCTTAACTATGTTGCTCCATTTATAAAGGATTTAGCCAGGGATATTGCTATTTTGTATGACAGGCTAAACATAATTCTAAAGCCTGGTCTGATAAACATTCTGAAGCAGTTAAAAGGATTAAAACAAAGGTTAATAATCTTCCCTATCTTACTTTGGCCAACCCAAATTGGAAAAAAACGATTGAGACAGATGCTTTAGACATAGGATATGGAGGTATCCTGACCCAATACTGTTCAGATAATAAACACCATTATATTGTTCAGTTCTATTCTAGCAAATGAAATGACGCTCAAAAAAATTACGCCACTATAGCAAAAGAAATTTTGGCAATAGTTAAACGTGTTTTAAAGTTCCAAGGTCATCTTCACAACCAGAGGTTTTTAATAAAAACTGATTGCCAAGCAACTAAATTCATGTTTAATAAATATTGTAAGCATGATGTTTCTAAACAAATGTTTGCAATATGGTAGGCGTTATTAGCATCATTTAATTTCGATATCCATTATAAAAAAAAGGTTCAGATAATAGTTTGCTTGATTTTCTTACAAGAAAATACTTAAACTAATCTTTATTTTTCTTGACAGGATGAGACCTTTTTGGTCTCCGCCCTCAAGAAGGGGAAGAGGAAGGACAAGAACTGGACGAGGTAATATCCTCGCTCAAATGGGAAACCAAAGATTGGTAACAACAAATATTACTTCTACAAGTGGTCTTAATACAGACCATTCAATGTACTAGGAATTCTTGGATTTCATGCAATCCAAGCAAGGAAAGGATAATATTCCTCCATCATATTTCACAATTCTCACAGATGAAGAGAGCACAGAAATATTTGATCAAAATGATAAAAAAAGAAGTTATACTTCTTCTAGAACATAGTGATCTGCGATGGAAAAATGATCCATGGCAAATAATGTCCAGGAATATGGATTCAGTTTCTTATACCACACCTGCTTATAAATACAAGATGCATTATGAGATGATACTTTCAGCAACAGGTTCTGGTGAATTTCAACATTTTTACCCAGCCAATACCAAAAACGTTTATAACTTTTCAAAAATTATTATAAAAAGAGTTGGCTCCAGAAGAATGGGGAATGAGCCCCTTAAAGGAAAGAGATTATATCCAGCTAGAACAAAAGGTAGCAGTAAAATATAATTACTGAGACTATATGAATAGCTTTAATAGAGCTTTATTATATGAAAATGCTAATAAAAAACATTCTTTATTTATAAAAATATGCTCTCATGTTTTTAACCAACCTATTCCAAATTGATTTTGTCAATGGTGGACTTTATATGGTTCCTCAGTAAAAAATTTACCAGAACCTTACAAAAGATTATATTTTGAATGGGTGGATATCTCCCCTAAACTTATAAGTTTAGAACAAGATAATATATTCTTTGAAGGTATGCCCTTAATGTATTTTTTTTTGGAATTTTCAATCCCGTGAATTTTGAAATGGTCTGTAGAGGTTAATAATACCTCTGAAGGATTTTCATGTTTACAGAGAGCTTTTTATACGAAGTTTTGTAACAAATTAATACAAAAAGACCTTGAAGGAAAAATTCATGGTCAAGAAATCATAGATTTAATAAATACAACGATGGACAAATACCAAATACAGAAAGATCAAAATCACATGTGGATGATCTTAGTCCATTCAAACAGATTGCAAGGAAGCTTCAGATGAAGAAATGATTAATATCCAAATCGGAAGCAATAGCCATATATATGGAGGAAGTAAAAGAGATTTAATGAAAAACCTCGATATAGATATAAGGGATGATATATCCATGGCATCAGCTAGCCACACCAATGATGATGAAGAATCATGCATGGCAAGAGAAGCACAAAGTGCTAATAGCAAATTGACATCGATACTCTTCTCTAAAGACTCCAAGGCCAAGTGGAAGAATCTTCGAGAAACACCGTCTGCAAAGGAAAAGGAAAGGTGTAAAGAAGACCCCACAAATTGAATAATTGGGGTAATAAGTCAAAAACTTTAATAAAGTAGGCCATGATAATATGTCGGCCACATTTCTCAGTGGAAAGACCACGTTTGTTTGTCGGTCTTATCCTTTTCTTACTGGCCATTGTAAATTGTGTGGGCCACCTTATCTTACCGTTCAGATTTCTCAACCTCTAAATAAGGAGGAGAAATTTTCTTTAGTTAGGCAAGTCTTAGAACCCCCCACCCCCCCCTCTCTCTTGTAATACTTTCTTCTGTAAATTTTTGAGTTTGAATAATAAAAGCTTTCCGTTGGGTACATACTTCAAGTTCCCCAGGAGTGCTACTCCAGGTAATATTTTCATTTTTGGTTTTTCTTTATGTGCTTAGCCTAAATGATAGGCTAGACTATTTGTGTTGAACTATAACATACTAGGTTACTATAAGAAATTGCGATTATGTCTATCGTTGAAACTTATTGAATAGTTCTACTAAGATTAAGTTAAAATGATCCAGACGGATTTTTGAAAGGCTGTTAAAATGATCCAGGCAGATTTTTGAAAGGCTGTCAAAGGAATCCGTTGGATTACCCGTTAGCCAGGAGGGCGTTAGGGTGGACCCGGATAGTAGAAGCTTTCACTAATCTTGTCAGGATTGTATATACTTGTAAAGACACCTTGAGTAAAATTGAACGATCCGTAGAAACATATTATTATTATAGGAGAGGTGATAGCACCTACGTGTCAACACCATAAGAACATAATTTTTAAATAATTAAAATAAATTATATAATAGACTTAAAATTATTATTGTATTTTTAAAAATAGGGATTTATGAAAATATAGTAAAAGAAAACCAGACATAACTGCAAACAAATGAAAACGAAAAATACGGACCCGACTTTCTTGAAAACGCGGAATTTAAAAATTCTAAATTTATTCAAATTTAAAATAATAATCACTATTTTATTTTTAAAATATTTTTTACAATTAATAAATATTTTTAAAATAGTTTTTACAATTAATAAATATTTTTAAAATAGTACCAAAAAGTAGGGCGATGTAATATGTGTGACACAACCTCCTTATTTATAGAAAAATAAATATAGATAATAGTAATCTATATTTATAATAATTAAAATTAATTACATAAATAGGGTAACTAATATTTTTTTTTAAAAAGAATACTGATTTGTGAAAATCTAATAAAAATAAAAAGAAAAAAAAACTAGACATAACTGCACACAAAAGAAAATGAAAAATACGGAGCCCACTTTCTTCAAAATCACGACATTTTAAAATATTGAAATTTAATAAATTAAAAATAATAAATAATAAATTACTATTTTATTTTAAAAATAGTTTTTACAATTAATAAATATTATCAAATTTATGGAATTTTTTTTACAGTTAAAAGTAATTATTTGTAATTATATTAATAATTAATAATTAAATTACAATTCAAAAAACAAAACAAAATTTTAATCAGTTTTTAAAAATTTAAAATAAATAAACATGAAAGCAGTTTTAAAAACTATACACGTGTATAGTTTTAGAAAAAGAAGAAATATTTAATTAAAAAGAAAAACTGAAACTATGATATTAAAACTAAAATTGTATATTTCTTTTATAAAAACTGGAAGATCGTGGTTACTTAAAGAGTCCTAATTTATCTCTGTTACTTATAAAATTAAATATCATTTTTAAAAATAAAATAACATTTATTTATATTGCAATCAAGTTTACTAATCATCTAAGGATTGTTTAGGATTTTGAAGTTCTTCATGATTTATTTATTTCCATTTGTTAATATTTTATAGTGTATTGTTTGTATTTCATGATTCGTCTTCTCTTTGGTAGAGCTATTGAAAACTCTCCATGACCGATGAAGAAATGCTCTCGAAGATGCGTGAAATAGAGATTTATCTTAGTTGAGAAGGAGAAGAACAATTTTATTGCGAGAAACGTTTTTTTGTCAAAAATGGTAATGTTTTTATTGGTATTTCTCACTATTTTTTTCTTTATTTATGTTAGACGTGATTTTTTTTGTGATAGCTATCTATGTAATTTTGAATTTGTAACAAATATTTAGCTATAATAGATTCTTTTTTTAATGCTAAGTTATCAAATTACTTCTTTGAATGGTACACCGAGCGCAAGAATTATTGAAAGAGAGGCCAAATCTTGAATTATAAGTTTTGTGGTAAATTACAATAGAAATATGTGATAAATTATTAAGAAAAATATTAATAATTCACTCTACAATGATTAATGTTGAAGAACTTTACCTCACCCCTATCCCAATCTTCTAAAATGGATGTAAAAATGTGACGTAATTTGAAAAAAATATATACAAAGATCATTATTTACCATTTAAATTTAAATAGATAGTTTTAAACCTTTTCATTACATTTCTACTTATTCACAAACTCTAAAAACTTATGAACAAAACAGTGATAAAATAGATAATTTTAGAAACACGTGATAGGAAAAATGGGGTAGTCCTTTTAGCATCTTTTTTTCTTCTTTACTTTTATCCAATAGATATTTGTTATTCTATTTTTAATTTTTTAAATTGGAAAGTCATTTAATCTTTCTATGTTGTGACAACACAAGTTGGTCAATAACAAGAGTTCACAAGGTAATACAATTTTTTTTCTCACTTTTTTTTTATGGTTTTTAGATTTTCAAAAAGCTGATAAATATTATTTCTAGAATTTTGTTCGATTAAAATTAAAATTAATTATTTGTAGTTATTTAAATAAAAAATCTAAATTTTAAAAACAATATAGAAATTTAAAATTGTTATAAACATATTTGTATTATAGTGAATGTCTATTATGTGGAGCCCTTTTAGGGAGTAGTTAGGAATCCTACTTGAGGACCAAGTTAGGTTTCCCCTAGAAATAAAGGGGTTTTCCTTCATTGTAAATTAGATCTATGGATCCCTAAATATCATTCAAGAAGAATAAGAAGTCTTCTCTCTTCTCCCTACTTTGTTATTCTTCTCATTGTTTTATATTATTTCATAACATGTTATCAGTACGAGTCTCTAAGCCGTAGATAGTAGCCTACTCGAAATCAAGTGAAAACGAAATAGTAAAACATCTTTGTGAAAGAAAATAATATCCGAGAGGATTTGGTGTCATGCCCCGAGGCTACCCCCTTGGCATAAACACGGGACCTAGGATCACAAATGACCCCAAGCTATCCCTGAGCTGGCATATCAT
Organism: Solanum stenotomum; assembly: GCF_019186545.1. Lineage (NCBI taxonomy): Eukaryota > Viridiplantae > Streptophyta > Magnoliopsida > Solanales > Solanaceae > Solanum > Solanum stenotomum. Next base: position 17,505,966 of record NC_064291.1, on the reverse strand, counting down.
ACCATACTAAGATAAACTAAAATGAGAAATATTGTGCGGAAGATTAAAATCATAATATAAACTGAATTGATGGGGAATACCCAATACTATTTGAATATATAAACTGTGAGTTTAGTAACAACTAAAGGATCAAACTCAAAACTAAAATTGAATTTAACTATGTCTGAAATAAGCCTCTAACTGATTAGAGATGCTGGGACATGCTCTAGCTAACTTTAGCAAAGCTGAAACTGAAAGACAGAAAGTAAAAGAAACCACGTTTATCGTGCTCGAAGAATGAGGAGTCACCACTGATAATGCTGAATATGTGTAACGACCTATTCCCATCGTTATAGAAAAGCCAACGGGGAAATTTTTTGGGCCGAAAGTAGTAACTTGGAATTTCCCACCCTAGTCTAGATTTGGATGAAATCGGAGTTAGTGAGGTCTAGGGAAATCTGGTAACAAATAGGAGATCTAATAATGAATTCAATCGCATGACTAGATAGATAAGACGTTAAGGAACCCGTACAACTTTACAGAAATGAATTCGGGCGAGTAGAACTACCGAAACTGATCTTGGGTAGTTTCTGAGTATCATGGGTTGAAGGTGTGTTGTGAAATGAGGGTTTGGAACTCTTAATCCGACTCACTGGTTCCGTGAAAGTCGTTGTGACGGAATTATTCCCGCCTGGGCAGGGCCACTGTAGCAGGATTAGGTCCTCCATGGCAGGACAATCCCAAATTAAGTCGGAAATAAACCCCAAAATCATTATTTTCTGCAACAGTTGTTGTTGAGAGCTAGGAGACGACCCAGGCGAGTTCTTGACCGTTTTCACCATTCTTGAGGCTAAATGTAAGGTTTTTACTCCCCAAATCCATTTTGCGATATGTAGAAAGTAAATTCATAGGTAATTATTATTGATGAAGGGTTTTGGAACTGTTTGGATGGTGGGAAAAGCTCTAATTTGGATATTGGGATCATGGGTTTGACCTAGGGTTGATAGTGTTGATGTTAATCCAGGTAATTAGATGGTGGGAAAAGCCCTAATTTGTACGTTATTCGTAAGTGATAATTGATATTGTATATGTTCGGTGTATGCATGTTTATTATTGCTGTAATGACTTATATGTGTTTCACCTATTGGGATAGCCGCGTTATCCTACCAGTACACTGTAGTTGTGTACTGATACTGCACTTGCTCTTTCTTTGTTGAGTATAGGGCATCTTCAGGAGGCTATTGACAGACCTCGTTTAGAGGACCAGTGATCGACTCGAATTCAAGGGTGAGCCAGTTCTTCCAGGCTGCTATGAGTTCTATTTTGTTTATGTCCACATCTTCAGACTTAGACTAGTACTCTAGATTTCCTATGTTTAATTGGGTTGTACCCATTTCCTTAAACTTATGTTCTTTGTTAGAGTTTTGGTACATTGACTTTCAGGTTCTAGACATTATTTCTGTATTTTGTTGGTTAGACTTTTTGAGTTTATGGGAACTCTATTTTTCCTGTAGCATTTAAACTTCCTTCCGTATCTTTAAATGACTTAGTTTTGATTAAGTTGTGTAGTTCTTGGTTAGCTAATTAGTATTAATGGTTCTCCCACCGGAGGGTTAGTGTGGGTGCCAATCACGACGGTCTGGGTCGTGACAAAGTTGGTATCAGAGCCTAGGTTCATTGATCTCAATGTACCAAAATGAGTCTAGTACAGTCTTGAGGAACGGTACAGAGACGTCTGCACTTTTCTTCGAAAGGCTATAGGACTTTAAGAAATCTCTCTGTTTTCTTTTGTCTCCTTTCGTGCTATAACTTGGTTCCAATTGGTATCTGGTGATCCAAGTTGGTATCTAATCTCCTTCACTCTTCTGTCTGCAGATGGTTTACACTAGGTTCAACGGCATCAGACCCATAATTCCCGTCAATGCGCCAGCTGAGGAATCTGCAGTAAGAGGTCGCGGTCAAGCTAGGGGTAGAGGAAGAGCTAGGAGTAGAGGCCAAGGAAGGGTGGAGCCTACTAGGGATGGAGCACCAGTTGAGAATGCTCCCAGAAATAAGGCTCCTCCTGCGCATCATGAAAGGGTAGAGGAGAATGTAGAGGTTGAGAATGAGGAGAATGTTGGACAAGAGGAAGAGGTGAAGGCTGAGACTACAAATATTCCTCCCTTAGACCCAATGTTAGCTCAACTGATTATGTCGTTCCTGAAAGGATTGGTTGGTCCTTAAGTGCTTCCCTCTGTTCAAGCATCTCAAGCTCCCGCCAATTCCCCTATTGCTATCACTATCCCTAAGGTGGGTGGAACTGTAGGTACTGATGCTTTCTTCCGTCGTTTGTTGGGTCCTGTTATGACTGCTAATGAACACGAGATGTTGACTAAGTTCTTGAAGTTGAAACCGCCTGTGTTCCATGGTTCTGAGAGTGAGGACGCATATGAGTTCATTCTAGATTGTTATGAGAGGTTTCATAAGATGGGAATTGTCCATCAGCATGGAGTAGAGTTTATGACCTTCCAACTTCAGGGATAGGCTAAGCAGTGGTGTTGAGCATATGTGGAATGCAGATCTTCAACTTTACCCCCACTCACTTGGACCTAGTTTCATGCTATGTTCTTGGAAAAGTATGTTCCCCGGACTTTGAGAGATTGTAAGAAGGATGAGTTCATGGCTTTAGAGCAAGGTGGTATGTCTGTGGCTGCTTATGAGGCCAAGTTCCATGCTTTGTCTAGATATGCTACACAATTAGTGACCACTGAGGAAGAGAGGATTCGCCTATTTGTTAAGGGACTAAATTCTGAGTTGCATATTTTGTCTGTTCATATGACCTCTGCAAGAAAAAGCTTTAATGAGGTAATAGATTTTGTGAAGAAAGTGGAGAGGGTGATGCGAGACGGTCAATCTAAGGCTAAGAAAGCCAAGAATTCAGGTAACTTTCAGGGTTCTTACTCCAGAGGTTCAGGGAGGCCGACCTTTGCATCCCAGCCAATTCAATCTATTATTCCCGCTTCTACAGGTAATTACTCGGGAACTCCACCTCAAAGTTTGATTAAGAATAGCAAGGGAGCCGCACCTTCGATGGGCAGCAGACCATCTTTTGATCGCACTTGTTATAACTGTGGAGAACTTGGGCATATGAGGAGAGATTGTCCCCACCCGCGCATGATGGATTTAGAGCATTAGCAGACTAGAGCAGTGGTACCCGTGGAAAATGGTAATAATGGTCGAGGGCATCCATAAGGTGGGCGAGGAGGAAATCAGCGAGGCAGCGGAGGTAGGGGAAATGGTAACACATGTAGAGGTACAGTGGAACTAGGAAGAGAAGTCGTCCGTCATGATGACAGGGATCAATGTTATGCCTTTCCGGGCAAGACCGAGGTGGAGGCGTCTGATGCAGTGATCACAAGTACTATTCTTGTCTGTGACCAGATGACTAATGTGATATTTGATCTGGGTTCTACTTATTCTTATCTGTCCGTGCGATTTGCCTCAAAATTTGATATGAATTGTGATATACTTGATGCCCCCATCCATGTTTATACCCCAGTTGCAGAGTTTGTCATAGTTACTCATGTCTATCGTGCTTGTCATATTTTGTTTATGGGTTTTCATACATGGGTTATTTTCGTGATTTTTCATATGACTGACTTTGATATAATCTTGGGCATGACTTGGTTGTCTCCCTATTATGTTGTGTTTAATTGTAATACTAAGTCTGTGACTAGAAATTCTGGGAAGGGAAAAGTTAGAGTGGGAAGGGGTGTACAAGCCTAAGCAAGCTAAGATCATATCCTCCATTCGGGCTAGAAAACTGGTAGGGCAGGGTTGTTTGGCTTATTTGGCTCATATTTGGTATGTTGAGGTAAAGTCTCCATCTATTGAGTCTATTCCTGTGGTGTCAGAATTTAGAGAAGTATTTCCTACGAATTTGCATGGTATACCTCCAAATAGAGATATATATTTCTGCATTGATTTGGAACCTGGTACCTGCCCCATTTCTATTCCTCCATATCGCTGATTGATAACGTTCCAAAGACACTTCATCCAATTCTAAGCATCAACGATCGTAAATCAGTATATAACCCAACTAAATGAGTTAGGGTCGAATCCCACAGGGAGTAGTACGTGTTTCAGATTCAACTGGGAAGTATGAACATGGTTAAATCAGTCATAGCAATAAAACAATTATCGAATAAAGACATCATTCAAGTTAGAGGTTGACACGAATGTCAAATAGGGAATTTTGGTTTTGATTAGCAGCTACAAACAGTCACAAATAACATGAATTAACAATAATGAGACAGCTTCTTGGGATGTGATCAATTATAGGCAAATATAGACATATGGGTAATTGGAACTATTAGTAAATAACTAGATATTAGTGAGTAGGCTAGGCTATAGCGGAGGTAAACTTTCTCTCGAACAATTTACCCCGAATCAAGATATTTCTCTCAAATATCAACAAGCATGCAAAATAAGAGCAGCCCACACCTTAATCCATTCACTCTCTCGAGCTGAATCTGTGTGATTGGGTTAAGAATTCACTCTCTCGAGTTGAACCCAGGTTAACCCAATACCCACAAACCATCAATCACTAATTTTAGTTCTAAAACTTCTCTCTCGAGCAAGCCAAAAACACAAATATAGAATTGCATTTGCAAATACAATTCTTAAATTAAACCACAATTAATGATTGAACTCACTTCTAAATAGCATTTAGACTAACTAGAGAAAACTGTCTCCCAATGTTCAAAACTTGAAAATAGATTGTTCTCAAGAGTAAAATGATTAATTGATACTAAACTAAATGTTCAAAAACGTATTTATAGTCGCCAAAAATGTGCTGCAAAAACTCACTCGGTGAAGTAAGTTGGGCTCGGTGAGCCGCCATTTGTTCTTTCCCATCTCTCTTTTGCCTTGGTACTCAACATTCTCAAGGTCTGTAACTTTGGGTGATCTATCTTGGCTTTACGGAATCATTCGACAATCCGCCAACTGCTCCTTTTCATCTCCAACTTGGTTCTTTCCTTCAAGGCTTGGCACAATGGAACTGTAGGTGGTCTGATGAACCACTTGGTGACATGCCGAGTGCTCCTTGTTATCCTCAGGCTCGCACTTCTTCATTTCTTCAGCTTGTTTTGTTCCTTTTTGCCTGTTAGTGTCCGTGCTTTGTTCTTCAATCCATATAAATGAAAATCAAGGATTTAACATCAGTTATTGGCACAAATTAAGCATTTAATGACACTAAATCTATGTAAACAAAGCCTTAAATGAGTCAAAATTTAGGACTCATCAATCGCATGGCTCCGATAGAATTGAGAGAGCTTAAGGCTCAAATCCAAGAACTTCTTGATAAAGGTTTTATCCATCCTAGTTCTTCCCCGTGGGACGCTCCTGTCTTGTTTGTTAAGAAAAAAATGGTAGTATGAGGATGTGTATAGATTACCGGCAATTGAATAGGGTCACCATTCGAAACAAGTACCCATTGCCTCGAATAAATGATCTTTTTGACCAGTTGCAAGGTGCATCAGTTTTCTCTAAGATTGATCTAAGATCTGGTTACCATCAACTAAAGATTAGGCCTGAGGATGTGTCCAAGATGGCGTTTAGGACCCGCTATGGGCACTACGAGTTTCTAGTTATGTCGTTTAGTTTGACTAATGCGCCTGGAACTTTTATGAAATTGATGAATGATGTGTTCAAACCATTTCTTAATTTGTTTGTCAGTCTTTATTGTTGATATTTTTTCTTTATTCAAAAAGTGAGGAAGAGCATGTCGATCATCTTCGTATTGTTCTGGGTGTTGTTGGGAAACAAAAGTTGTATGAGAAATTGTCTAAGTGTGAATTTTGGTTGACTTAGATTTCCTTTTTGGGGCATGTAGTTTCAAAATAAGGGGTAATGGTAGATCCTCAAGAGGTTGAAGTGCTTAAGAATTGGGTTCGGTCTAGCTCTGTGACTGAAGTTAGGAGTTTTGTGGGGCTCGCTAGTTACTATCGTCAATTTGTGAAGAACTTTGCTTCTATTGCCACGCATCTAACAAGGTTGACCAAGAAAATGGTACCCTTTGAATGGATTGAAGAGTGCGATGAGAGCTTTCAAAAACTCAAGACTCTTTTGACCAGAACACTTGTTCTAGCAATACAGGTAAGGATTTTATTGTTTATTGTGATACTTTCCATTCGAGTTTGAGTGTTGTATTAATGCAAGATAAAAATGTTATAGCTTTTGCATCGCTGCAGTTGAAGGTAAATGAGAGGAATTACCCAATACAAGATTTAGAGTTGGCAGCGGTAGTGTTTGCCCTTAAGATTTGGCGGCATTACCTTTATGGTATCAAGTGTGAGGTGTTAACTGATCATCATAGTCTACAACATGTGTTCACACAAAAGGATCTGAACTTGATACAGAGAAGGTGGATGGAGTTACTTAAGGATTATGATGTGACTATTCAATACTATCCGGGTAAGGCTAATGTAGTGGCAGACGCGCTAAGTTGGAAGGCGGTAAGTACGAGTAGCCTAGCTTGCTTATGTGTATCCAAGCGACCTTTGGCTAAGGAAATTATGACCTTGGAGTCTAAGTTCATGCAGTTGTGCATCTCACCAAAAGGTGAGGTGTTAGCTAGCATTGAAGTAAGGGCCACGTTCATTGAGGAGATCAAGGCCAAACAATTTGAGGATGAGCATTGATGAGTCCACAAATTGGACTCATTTAGGGCTTTATTTTGATAGAAATAGTGTCCTCAAATGCTTTTTTTGTCTCAATATCTGATGAAAACTCTTAAGTTTCAAGTATTTGAAGTTTTAGTGGAAGCATGGACACTTAGGCACAAAAAGGAACAAAAAGGCTGAAAAGAACGAAAAAGTTAAAGCCTGAGCATCGCCAAGCACACTTGGCGATTCGCCGAAGGGACGCACTCCGCCCTTTGTTCCAGTACGCGAAGCCCTGAAGGAGAAGGATAAAAAAGGCAATGAAAGGAGCAGTCAGTGCTTCACCGAATAGTTTCGCGAAGCAGTACTATACCACCCAATGGTCTAGAACGTGAAGATGCTGAAGGCAAGCATGGACCAATGATGAGACAGAAGAAGGGCGAGTCGCCGAGTTATTCAGCGGCCTCGACTAACCTCGTTGAGAGATCCGCCAACACTAATTTCTGAAGTCTATAAATACTAAACTCTTTATTCATTTTAGGAGAGTCGAATTATTATTATAATTTTCACAATAGAATAGTACTTTTTTGGGATATTTTCTCTCAAGTTGGGAGAGGGTTTTTTGGGAGACTTGAAGAAAGAAGAATTTCATCTTCCCCAAGTTGGAAGTGGGTCTTGTCCATGTGTTTTCACCTTGCTAGAGAGAGAGGTCGCGAAACCAAGACCGCTAGACTGATGGCCTAAGGAGTGGGTCGACATGAGGTTCATCCCAAGAGGGTGAGCCCTAGTCCCATATCCTAACACTCAGCTCAAGAGAGTGAGTGGGGTAAGGCGTAGGCTGGCCTTCATGCGGCAAATGGGTATCCGAGAGGAACCCATTTGAAACGGGGTAAGTTACCCGTGAGGGAACTTATTTCCATCTGAAGCTTTGCCTAGTCACTATTATCTTGCAAATTTCCTATCGAAAGTGTGTACCTAACGATTTATCTCAACTTGTATTGCGGTCACACCCCAAGAACTTTTCCCTATACTTGGTTTTCTTGTTATTTTTGTTGTTTTTACTACTTGTGACAAAATCCCATTTGATATTTGACACTTTTGTGTCACCCCCTTTAATTTACTATGTTTCTGTTCACTAATGTCTTTAGCTACAACTAGTTAGAGCTAAATTTTATTTTTCTATCAATTCTCAAAACCACTCCATTGGGACAGGACCTCAACCTTTAGTTGGGTTACTATATTATCGACGATCGTAGACCTCGTACCATAGGTTAGTGTCGTTGGTCACGATAAGCATCAAAATGGCGCCGCTGTCGGGGACTGGTGTTATTTTAGAATTTTTAGATTAGTAGAATTTTGGTTTTTTTGAGTTGTAATTTCCCTAACTTTACTTTTAGTTTTGTTTTCGTTGAGTTGTCCATTTAGATGAGCATGGCTTACCAGAGTAGTGGCAAATTGGTCGAAATGAGCCAAGGAGTCCAGAGGGACCTTACGCTGACCGAACTGACATCTCAGCTAAATGAATTGGCCACCAAAATCTCAGAGGTGGAAGTCCAATGCAATAGTAGGGGGAGGTACATACCCCCCATGAGCGGAGGAAGTCTAGAAATGGGGAGAAAAATCGTGTCGAGGACACATTTCAAATCATTCTCCAAAAGATCATTGATCAAGATCGGGTGTTGGAAGAAATGAAAGAGAATATTGAAGTGTTGAATCAAATGATTGGATCTCACTCTAGATCAATCCAACTAATTAGATCATTCCTGAGTTTTGCAGTGCCTCATCTCCACCCAAATGACATATTGGGGTCACCTAGTAACACTAGGGCTAACCCCAATAACAGAGAGTGAGACAGAACTTGCATCGTGCCACGGCATAAAATAAGGCGCTTCTTGGGAGGCAACCCAAGGTTTTACTACTTTTAATTATTCTGTTCGAATAATGGCGTGTTGATTTTTAGGTTAGATTGAGAAAGGGGTTGCAAAGTGCAAGTTGGCGAGCCAAGGATCCAGTGGGCGAATCGCCGAACCTATCGGCGATTCCGACTTAATCTGCCGTTGGGACCCCAAAATAAGGGATGTCCTATAAAACTTAGTGAGGTAAGTATGCGTTCGACGCGTCGCCGAGTTGATCGGCGATAAGACTAATGTCGCCGAATGACCGAGAACTGAACGGTTATATATAGGCAAAAGGTCAAATTTTTGAATCTCTCACTTTCCCTCGTTTCAGACTCCTCAAAATCACACCAAAGGTACTTTTTCTTAGATTTTTACTTTTCCATTAGTATTTTAGTTGTTAATTAGTGCTTGGGGTTGGATCTCTTTGCTGCCTAGCGTTTCAAAAAGTAATTTGATCAGCATTAAAGGTTAGTCCATAAAACCCTGAATTTATCTTAAAAGTTTTTGCACTCATTTGCAATTGTAGTATCAGGATGATGTGTGCTGGGCCTCTCTGATAGAAATAGGTTGATATGTTATGTGTAATTCGAATTTAGTTGCCTGAAATATTTTAATAGTTGAATGCCTTGTTGATTGTGCTTTAAGTTAATTGAGATTGCAATGGGTGCTGCTTGATTGTCGTTATATTGGTTGGGTAACACCTAGGTATCCCACATTTGTGTTAAATAACGAAAATTTCTCAATGAAGGAATGGGTGACGACATTCTTAAGGGTGATCGTAGTTAAATGGCCAAAATTTGGCAGGACCAAAAGAAGTATGAGTATTCCGGTGTGATGGGAAGAGTGGGTCTTGTGTGAATTTCGTGTATGCATGCTTTGATTTCGTTTCCAGGGTTTGTAAGATCGATTCTAAGAAGTGGGTTGAAAAATAGGAGCGTTAAATGATTTGGCGAGCTGGGTCGCGCTCGCCAAACGATTCGACAGTTTGCCTACTAGTCTTAGATCGCCCTTCACTCATGTCCATAGTGATGAGAGATCTGTAACTTTCAGCGAACACATCCATGGCCGCCAAAGGTAATCGGCGACTCGCCAATAGGACTTTTGACCGCCGTTTGCATGCCCCCTTTACCCTCTTTCACTGTATCTTTTGGCGGACAACCTCGTCATCACCGAAAATAGTCGGCACCTCACCAAATAGACATTTTCATCACTAATTTGCCTAGATTTCAAGCTAATCCCTTTGGCGATTTCGATCTAGCTCGCCAAAGATATTTGGCGATTCATCGACTTATCGACGGACATTTCTGCTTCAGATTTTCTCTGTTTTAGTGTGATTGTTCTTCTGACTAATCACAAACTTTTGCAGATATGGTACGCACAAACTTAAACGTGCCACTTCAGAAAAAGGCAAAGGGAATTACGATCAATATAGGAGGATCATGTCCTTCATAGAAAAGAAAGCAAGATCTCCCACCGGAGATAAAGGCAAACGAAAAAAGCATATCGCTAGAAAAAGGTCAGCTATTGAGCCAGATTTTTTTTTAGCCGAAAGTTGAACAACCCTTGATTCACCGGTAGAATAGGCTCAGAGATAGACCTCAATCAATACCGATCAGAGTTACATCAGCTGCAACTCCTTCAACCACTGAATTAGTTCCAGCCCTGGCACCACCTCGTAGCTCCACGTCCACCAATATTGATGAACAGATTCAAAGGGGATGGTTTATGAACCATTCAAGAAGAAAAGTTACTATCTGTGGAGGGTTTGGAAGGTAATCATGCTGAGGTGCTTGACACGCTCAAGTATCATGAGTTCGAGCAGTTCACTAGTCCCCGGGGACCTTACATTCCTTCCTGGGTCCAAGAATTCTACTTAGCCTATGGGGAGTTGGTCCCGAAAAATAAGAAAAAGGTTAGTGAGTTCCGACCGGTGAAGTCGGTTATGGTTAAAAGAAAGGAGGTAGAGTGTCACAACGAGCATATTAATGTTGTACTGGGTCGACCGCTGTACTCGGTGCTGCCTTACCAGGGTTTGCCTATCGTTCTATCCCTGGATGATTTGAAGGGTTGGTTAGATCCGATGATTTCTAACATCACCCCAAGGTGGTTGGATACGGGAGCTCCTATTGAGAAGAGGGATATGAGCATCGCCTCCTAGTACTGGTTTGACTTCATCAGCAGCATTATCATGCCATCCCAGAATGAGTCCATTCTGCATCATCCTAAGGCGGTTGCCTTGGTTCTATCATGGCCAGGAGACGGATCGACCTGGGACTGCTGGTTTCACAAGAGATGGCTGTGAGAGCCAAACAGACACTGACATCCTTGCCATTTCCTATTCTGATTTCTGAGTTATGCCGGCATGCTGGAGTACCCCGAGATCCTGTTAGCGATATAGAGGTCACCCCGTCTTCCTGCACTAATATCCGGCGTATAGGGGCCAAATTTACACGAGAGGAGAATGACAGGAGAAGAGCAGCCCCAACAGATACTTCTCCAGAGGCAATATTGACTCATTAATAGCATAGACACCTTCGTCCACCCTGGCCTCTGAGCCCTCAGGTATACCAGCTCCCTCTTCTTCGTCCTCATAGGTTCCAGGTGTTTCGTCATCCTCCTAGCCTGCCAGGATCACTTAGGCCATGATCCTGAAGATGAGGCAGTTGGCCTATTCAGCTGATGTGAGAGCTACCCGACTGGAGAGGTCTGTTCCAGCGATGATCGACAGGGTCATACTATCATCACTTATCCTACCTCAGATCTCTATTGATGCCTTTACAATGAGAGTCATAGCTTGTGAGAGCAGATAGAGGGAAACCTCTGAGGTGGCGACTTTAAAAGCTGAGATCACGAGTTTGAGGAAGGACGTAGACTATCTTAACTCTACTGACTTCACTTCACTAATAGAGAGGGCAGATGATGAGGATGCTCCTGAGACTACCAGAGATATGCAGAAGGATGGCACAACACATGCAGAGTCAGATGCAGAGACCGATGAGGAGCTGATAGCAGATGAGGAGGAGATGAGAGAGAGCCAAGTTGCGAGCATATTCAAAGATTTGCCAGATCTAGTAGAGATGGTTATGCAGTCGGTGATCCAGACATTACCGATCGAAACGTCCACAACATCTCCTAGTGGATCTGACATTGTTTTTCCATCTAAGATCACTCCGGGCACTGATGCCCCAACAGATAGAGAGACTTCGTAGACAGGACCTTTCTCTACCTTCCTCTCTATCTTACTTACATCTACTTTTGGGCTAATTTTTTTTTGCATTTGAGGACAAATGATTTTTATTTGTGGTGGGGTGAGGCCCACCTTTTGTGTGCTATTTGATGTTCGTATATTTGGGTTGTTCTGATTTCAAATTGTCTTAATACTGCTTTTTGTGGATGTTTGAGCTTATGGCTTCGTTTATTTTTAATTGCAAAATGATTTTGACCTTTCCAATTTTTTTTGAATTTTTTGCACATTTTTCCACCCCTCATGAGTTGAATGTGGCTATTCTTTTGCAAAAAATTGAGTCTCGGTTTCGATCAATACCGATGACTTGAATAGTGCTCTCAATTGAACGAACATGAATATACAGCTACGATGAGCCAAATGAAGTTGCATAAACAATATGTGAACTATTTGCATCTTGTTGTGATTAGCCATTTATCGAATTGATTCTCTTGTAATGACCATTGCACACTAGTGAAAGTGTGTAGTCTTATTTGGCAAACGTGTCGATGCCTTATGTGATTAGCTTGCTTTGAACCATGCATGAATAAACCTAGAATATGCCCGTTAGTCTGATTGATTTAGAAAGGTGTCCTCTTGAGATGATCTTAGGCAACTTTAAAGAGTGTGAGCCAAATTTAACATATACCTCTTTTGTGGCCTACCCGTGAGCGTGTGAAAGTCTCTTAAACACCCTTTGAGCCTTACCATTCTTTGGAAGAACCTTGATGAACCCTAGACCTTACTTGACCCACTACCTATAATCCTCTTGATTTGTGGTTTAGCGAATAGCCAACTTAATCCAAAAGCCTAAGTTAGGGGTGTGGTGAAAAGGAAAAAGAGAAGTCAAAAAGTGCAAGAAAAGACCCCTTAACCCATGGTGTTGCAGAATAACGGAAACCCTTCAAAAAAAAGTGTGTGGAATAAAGTACAAAGGAAATCACGTTTCCAAGCAATCAATGGAGGTGAATAAAAAGATGACTTAGAAGCACTAGAAAACGAATTGATAAAGGAAAAGAAGGGAATGCCTTGAGAATACCACATCTCACGAGAAAAAAGTCACTGAGCCTAAATGACCATACCTTTGCACTCATCCCCATTACAAGCCATAGAAAGACCTTTTTGATCTTGAGTGAGCTAGACCGAAGATCGATCGAAAAATAAGGGCAAACCTATGGGTGAAAACATGCATTGTGTTCCTCTTTTTGAGTGTGAGCGTTGCATTTCATTCCCGATCTTGAATTGATTAACCTCTGTGTGTGAAGATGGAATAATTCTTTATGTGAGGGAATTTAGATACTTTTTGTTGATCTTGAACTTGCACAAGTAGCAAGTATTGTAAGCATGAGAATCTTTAGTAATGGTGTGTCACAACTTGAATCTTTGAGTACACAATTGATCCTTGCATAAGTAAATTGAGTCTTCTTGTGTGCATTCATGATTGAGTCTTGTGTAGCACTGTTTGAGACACCCTTTTTGAACGGTTGAACTCAAGTTTGCTTAAGGACAAGCAAAAGTTTAAGTTGGGGGTGTTGATGAGTCCACAAATTGGACTCATTTAGGGCTTTATTTTGATAAAAATAGTGTCCTCAAATGCTTATTTTGTCTCAATATCTAATGAAAACTCTTAATTTTCAGGTATTTGAAGTTTTAGTGGAAGCATGGACACTTAGGCGCAAAAAAGAACAAAAAAGCTGAAAAGAATGAAGAAGCTGATGCCTGAGAATCACCAAGCACACTTGGCGATTCGTCGAAGGGACGCACTCCGCCCTTTGTTCCAGTACGCGAAGCCCTGAAGGAGAAGGATAAAAAAGGCAATGAAAGAAGCAGTCAGTGCTTCACCGAATAGTTTCGCGAAGCAGTACTATACCACCCAATGGTCTAGAACGTGAAGATGCTGAAGGCAAGCATGAACCAATGATGAGACAGAAGAAGGGCTAGTCGCCGAGTTATTCAGCGGCCTCGACTAACCTCGCTGAGCGACCCGCCAACACTAATTTCTGAAGTCTATAAATACTAAACTCTTTATTCATTTTAGGAGATTCGAATTATTATTATATTTTTCACAATAGAATAGTAATTTTTTGGGATATTTTCTCTCAAGTTGGGAGAGGGTTTTTTGGGAGACTTGAAGAAAGAAGAATTTCATCTTCCCCAAGTTGGAAGTGGGTCTTCTCCATTCTTTTTCCTTTGCTTAAATCAAGGTTTAATTCCTTATACCCATTTGATTTTAGTATCATTTTAGGTGTATTTTGTTATTTCTTGATGTGTGGCTAAAACTCCCCATTCTTGGGGTGTAATTTAGCAAATATGTGTTGATATTATTGTTGGGTCTTGTTTGCTGATAGGTTAGATGTATTTTAATGGTGATTTCACCTAGTGGTTGTGGTTTAATTTAATGGGTTTGTAGTTGCAAATACAAAACCACCCATGTGTTTTCACCTTGCTAGAGATAGAGGTCGCGAAACCAAGACCGCTAGACTGATGGCCTAAGAAGTGTGTCGACATGAGGTTCTTCCCAAGAGGGTGAGCCCTAGTCCCATATCCTAACACTCAGCTCCAGAGAGTGAGTGGGGTAAGGCGTAGGCTGGCCTTCATGCGGCAAATGGGTATCCGAGAGGAACCCATTTGAAACGGGGTAAGTTGCCCGAGAGGGAACTTGTTTCCATCTGAAGCTTTGCCTAGTCACTATTATCTTGCAAATTTCCTATCGAAAGTGTGTACCAAACGATTTATCTCAACTTGTATTGCAGTCACACCCGAAGAATTTTTCCCCATACTTGATTTTATTGTTATTTTTGTTGTTTTTACTACTTGTGACAAAACCCCCATTTGATATTTGACACTTTTGTGTCACCTCCTTTAATTTACTATGTTTCTGTTCGCTAATGTCTTTAGCTACGACATGTTAGAGCTAAATTTTATTTTTCAATCAATTCTCAAAACCATTCCCTTGGGACATGACCCCAACCTTTAGTTGGGTTACTATATTATCGATGATCATAGATACTCGTACCGTAGGTTAGTGTCGTTGGTCACGATAAGCATCAAGCATTTGAAAGAACTTAGAAATAATACACTGTCTGGCAAGGTACAAGAGACCACTCTTGATGTCGAGGGTATGCTCAATTCTAAAGGAAGGATTTGTGTTCCTAGAGTGGACGACTTGATTCAGAATTTACTGGCAGAATCCCATGGTTCGCGGTATTCCATCCATCTGGGTGTGACCAAGATGTACCGAGATTTGAAGCGAATTTATTGGTGGCCTGGCATGAAGAAAGATACAGCGGAATTTCTGGCCAAGTGTCAAAATTGACAATAAGTAAAATATGAACACAAGGCTTGCAGGTTTGCTTCAGAGAATGCCAATTCCGGAGTAGAAGTGGGAAAGGATAGCTACGGATTTCGTAGTTGGACTTCCCAAGAGTTTGGGAAAGTTTGATTCTATTTGGGTAGTGGTTGACCGACTGACTAAGTCAGCCCATTTTATTCTAGTCAGAATAGATTATAATGTGCAACAATTGGCTAAGATGTATATGAAAGAGATAGTAAAGCTACACGGGGTGCCCCTTTCTATCATCTCAGACCGTGGTACTGATTAACGTTTCAAGGACACTTCATCCAATTCTAAGTGTCAACGATCGCTAGTCAGTATAAAACCCAACTAAATGAGTTGAGGTCGAATCCCATAGGGAGCGGTATGTGTTTGAGAGTGAAATGGAAAGTATGAACGCGTTCAAATCAGTCATAGGAATAGAATTTATCGAATAAAAACATAATTCAAATCAGGGGGTGACACGAATGTCAAATGGGGGGGGGGGTTGGTTTGGAATTATCAACTACAAACAGTGGTAAACAATACGAAAAAACAATAATGAGATGGGTTCTTGGGATGTGATTCGAATATAGGCTAATAGACAAATGGGTAATTACAACTATTAGAAAATAGCTAGATATTAGTGAATAAGCTAGGCTATAGAGGAGATAAACTTTCTCTCGAACAATTTATCCCGAATCAAGTTGATTTCTCTCGAACATTAACAAGCATGTAAAATAAGACCAGCCCACACCTTAGTCCATTCACTCTCTCGAGCTGAATGTGTGGGACTAGGTTTAGGATTCACTCTCTCGAGCTAAACCCATGTCAACCCAATACCCACTAATCATCAATCAATATGCTTAGTTTTAAAACCTCTATCTCGAGCAAGCCAAAAACACAAAGGTAGAACTGCATTTGCAACTACAATTCTTAAATTAAACCACAATTAATGATTGATCTCACTTCAAAATAACATTTAAACTAACAATTAGCAATACCCATAAACTAAATGGCCCATAATCACATAATCACACTCCAAGAATATGGGTTTTAGCTAGACATTATGAAAAGATAATAATCGTTACCAAATTGAGTTTCCATCCACTTGGTAAGATTGATTTCGTCCTTACAATGTTACAATTTGAGGAATATCAAAGACCCACTTCCAATTTCTCGGAAGTAAAAAACTTCAATTCTCCAAAGCTTAGGAAAAACTAGAGAAAACTTGTCTCATAGTTCAAAACTCTAAAAATAAAATTATGAACTCAGATACTATTCAATTGATTCTAAACTAACTGTTGAAAAATGTATTTATAGTCGCCTAAAATATGCTGCAAAGAGCCATTCGACACAGTAAGTCGGGCACGCCGATCCACTTGGTGAGCCGCCCTTTGGTCATTTTCATCGCCCTTTTTCCTTGGCCTTCAGCATCCTCAAGGTCTATAATTTTGGGTGATCAAACAATGCATCGCGGAACCCCTCGGCGATCCGCCGACTTCTCCTTTCTCTCGCCAACTTGGTTCTTTCCTTCAAGGCTTGGCACACTGGAACTTTAGGCGGCCAAGTAGCCATTAGGCGACTCGCTAAGTAGACTTGGCGATCACCAGACTTGCTTTTCTTCATTCTTTCAGCTCGCTTCGGTCCTTTTTGCAAATTAGTGTCCTTGCTTTATTCCTCAGTCCATATACCTAGAAATCAAGGGCTTTACATAAGTTATTGGCACAAAATAAGCATTTGAGAACACTAAATCTATGTAAATAAATCCCTAAATGAGTCCAAATCTCGGACTCATTAACACCCCCAACTTAAACTTTTGCTTGTCCTCAAGTAAAACTCAAGTTCAGCAGTTCAAAATGGATGTCTCAAACAGTGCTACACAAGACTCAATTATGAATGCACATAACAAGACTCAACTTACTCATGCAAAGATCAATTGTGCACTCAAAGGTTCAAGTTGTGACTAACCATTATCAAAGATTCTCAAGTTCATAATACTTGCTTCAAATGCAAGTTCAAGCTCAACAAAGGTACTCAAATGCCCTCACGCAAAGAGTGATTCCATAATCACATACTATTCTTCAACAATTTATAGCTCCGAAATCACAAACAACTGTCACACTCACAAAGATGAACACTTGCATGACTTCACCCATATGTTTGCCCTTATTTTCCAACCAACATTCGTTTTCGCTCACTTAAGATCAAAAAGGTCTTTTCAAGGCTTGTAACGAGGCTGAGTGTAAAGGTATGGTCATTTAGGATCAGTGGCTGCTAACCTCATGAAATGTGGTATGAACATCACTTTCTATCCTTTTCTTCAACATTTACACCCATGCTCAAAATTCAACCTATTATTTATTTCCAATGGAATATTGGACACCCCATTTCTTTTGCAAATTTCACAACTTTATTTCTCAACTTTTTCGTTCTTTTTCTTTTCTTTTTCTCTCTTTTTTTCGTATGGAGGGGTTCCATATTTCTCAAAACCATGGTTCAAGGGAGACTTTTTTGCACTTCTTGATTTAGCTTCTCTTTTCACCACACCCCCAACTTAGGCTTTTGACCTAAGTTGGCTATTCAAACCAACCATACTTCATGAGGATTATGAGTAAATGGAACAAGAGGGGTTACAATTTCATCAAGTCTTTTCCAAGAAAAGGCTAAGGCACAAAGGGTGTTCAAGCAAAGTTCACACACTCACAAGGTTGGCCACAAAAGAGGTATATTGTCAAATTGTTTCACTCTTCAAAACTGTTGCCTAAGATCATTTCAAGAGTTTGCATCACTTAGTCAACCGGACCAACAGAGAAAATTCTAGGTGTCATCACACAAGGCATTGACTCCAATATCAAACAAGACCTACACTTTCTCTACTGTGTAATGTTCATCACAAGAGACTCCATTCGATAACCGGCTAGTCACAACGAGATGCAAAAAGTTCACATATTGTCTATGCAACTTCATTTGGCCTCATCATAGCCGTGCATTCATTTTTGTTTGAGTAAGAG
Organism: Solanum stenotomum; assembly: GCF_019186545.1. Taxonomy (NCBI): domain Eukaryota; kingdom Viridiplantae; phylum Streptophyta; class Magnoliopsida; order Solanales; family Solanaceae; genus Solanum; species Solanum stenotomum. Next base: position 17,487,895 of record NC_064291.1, on the reverse strand, counting down.
TACTATTCAAGTCATCGGTATTGATCATGACCAACACTCAAATTTGCACAAGAATAGCCATATTCAAACACAACAAGAGGTGGATTTTTTTTCCAAAAGGGTTAAAAACCAATTGCATTTAAAACAAGGAGCCATAAACATAATCATCCACAACACAGTGCCAAAACATAATTTACAACAAAAAACCCAATATATGAACAAAAATGATAAACACAAGAGGTAGGTATGGAAATACCTCACCCCACCACAAAAAAAAGCAATTTGTCCTCAAATGTAATAAAACACTAAAAGTCAATAAACACGACATAGAGGTAGGTAAAGAGGGGTCCTGTCTACACAGTCGCTCCATATGTCGGGGCATTAGTGCCCGGTGCAACATCAACACTGCTAGCTCTACTAGGGTCATCCATGGGTGTATCAGCCAATGAGATCTACATAGCTGAATCCATTATAGCCTCCTCATCTACTGTAAGGCTCTCATAAATGGTCTCCTCATCTACTCAAAGCTGCTCCTCATCAGTCTCAGCCTCGAAATCTGCAGCGGCCACCTACTCAACTCGAATATTATCTCTGGTGGTAGCCGGAGGCAAATCCATATCAACTGGTGTGTCGGCGATCTCCACAGTCCCAAAAATCATAGACATGTCTGTGGACTTCAGTTGGTCCACATCCTTCCTTAGCTCAGCAATGGCGGCCTTTAGGGCCGTCACTTCCTCAGTATCCCCTTGGCCTTGCTCACACACCGCTATCCGTGCTTCAAGGGTATCAATAGTCATACTCAAGGGTGTCACATTAGCAACAAGTGCCTTTTTAATCATGCCAGGAATGGTGGCCTCAAGCTTGGAGGCACGCCAATCAGCAGAATGGGCGAGCTTTCTCATCCGTAGTATCGCAGCCTGGGTGAGTGCCGATCGGGAAGTAGTAGCAATAGTGGCACCAGATATAAGAGAAATGGGGGTTGTAGAAGAACTATGAGTCACAGAAGGAGAAACACTAGATATACTTGAAGGCCCAGAGGCCCGAGTAGGCAACACTGCCTATGCAGGTAATGCATCAGTATCCACAAATGGGGATGTGTCCACGGGGGCTGCTTTTTTCTTCTCGGCCTCATCCTTTAAATACTCTGCCTCAATCCTTCGAATATTGATATATGAGGTGGGAGTCACTTCCACATCCTTCTTCTCATCTCGAGGCACTCGGGTTCATCTACACAACTCGATGATTAGCACGGGAAATGGGAGAGAAGTCTTCCGCTGCTTGGCCCTCATGACCATTTCTTGCCCAATGATCATCCCTAAGTTCAACCTTGTCCCATCAATAATGCAACCAAGGAAGGCTCCTTTCGCGTGGCGGAGAATCGACTTATTCTTGGATAGCATGATAGTTCTGCTGATGAAACCAAACAAATACCTCACTGCTACATTGAGGTCCTTCTTTTCTAGGGGTGCTCCGACCTCGATCCACCTAGGGGTACCATTTGATAGTAGAGGGGCCTACCACTTTTTCATATTTTCCAACATTTTGTCCTGATCATGTATTGACAGTCATCCTCAATTTCTTTTGAACACTTCAGGACTGCATTGATTGCATCATTATCACACTTCACCTTTCTTCCCTTGACAACCACATAGTCTACCAACTTGAATCTGGTGGCCTGCTTCTTCCCTTGTGGCACTAATGCTCTGTAAGCAGTGTAGAACTCCCAGACCCAGTTGGGAATGTAGGGTCCACGGGGTTTCGTGAAGATCTGAAACTTGTGAGAACTCAAACAACTCATAATCTCCGAGTATCTGTCTATTACCCCATCAATAGACAACCTCTTCTCCTCGATAATTGTTCTCAATCCGTCAGTCTTTAGTTTGTTCATAGATCGGGGGGAGGACCCTGTACAACTGGTGTTGGAACAAAAGCCTGTGCTAGAGCAGGATGATGAGTAGTGGCCTGGGGAGTCCTGATCCTAGACTGTTCATTCAACCTCTTAGACCGTAGTTCAACTCTCTGGGCTAAAAATAACTCATCATCTTCAGGCTCATAAGTTGTGGCCTGAGGGTTTTGGTGCTCACTCTCACTCTCAAAGGTGGTATGGTGAGTGGCATATATCCCCTCACTATCAGAGCTGGCCTCCAGTGATGTAGGTGCGGATACCTTGCCTTTCCCCTTACATTAATAACAATCCCCTTTGCTCTCTTGCGGGGTGGCATGTCTCGACATGCTACATTCGGTCTAGCCATATCTGTAACACAAATTGGAAACTGTTAGAAACAGTTCAAGAAAAATGCAAAACTCATATTGCAGATATAGTCGCCGAACCAATCGGTGAGTCGCCGAATTGCTTTGGCGAGCTAGATCTGGCTCGCTGAAAGGATTGGCTTAAAAAATTTCCTAAAAAATTGGCATGTTTGCGATGGGAGGGGCCTTTCGGCGAATCGCCGATAACATTCGGCGAGCACAGACCAGCCCGCTAAAAGTTACAGTGTATTTTAAAGAACCAAAAGCATCAAAAACCATGAAATTAAAGGAGATCAAGGTGGATTTGGTGAACCACCGAGTGGTTCGGTGAGCTCGACCCAGCTCGCCAAACTGCCCAACGTGCGTACTTTCTACCTCGACTTTAAAAATCAACCTCGTAGCCCCTGAAAAAAAATCAAACCATACACTTAATCAATTAGACTCAAACCCATAAGACCCATGCCACTGGGGTACTCAGACTTCCCCTGGTTTGGCCACCATTGGCCATTTGATGACTTTAGCCCTTCAGAATGATGTCAAACGCTCCATCATTGGGAAAAACACATCATTTGGTGCTATTTTGGGTTACTAAGACTTCACCCAACTAGACCCATTCAACAATCAAGAACAACCCAACAATTTACGATAAATTTTAAGTACGCAACTCGGGAAATTAACAATTAGGCATTTTAGACATGATATTGAAATCAAATCAGACAGGTAAGCACATATATACGATTTCAGAGAGGCCCAACACACATAATTAAGAACAAAGTGATTACAAATGAGTTTAACCACTAAATATGAGTTTTAGGGTTCGAAAAACCAACCTTTAATGTCGAATGTATGAATTGAAATGCTAGGCAGCAAAGTATCCAACTCCAAATAAAGGATTAACGACCAAAAACCAAGAAAATACGAGAATATAGAAAATATAGACTGCGGGTGTGATTATAGGAAGTTAAAAATTGAGGGAATGCTAAAGAATTTGAACTTTTAAACCTTTGGCCTTTTAAAAACTGACTAGTTCTCACCCTTCAACGATGCTATTTTACGTCGTCGAACCACTCGATGACACGCTGAGTGGTCACTTACCTCGCCAATTTTTATAGGACCTCCAGTTAATGTGGGGGTCCAAACGATGGACAAAGTCGGGATTGCCGACGTGTTCGGCGACACGTCGATTTGCCCATAGCCCACCGAGTTTTACAGACTCCATCTTCTGATTTCTTGAGTCCAACAGTGGTCCAAGTCGGGCTCACTGACCTCTTCGGTGAGTCACCGACTGGACATTTTGCTCGCCAACCTGCACTTTTCAAACACATTCTACACTTCAACCTACAAAATCAACACATGATTATTTCAAAAACAAAAGAAAGCAAATAAAACTTGGGTTGCCTCCCAAGCAGCGCCTTAGTTAACGTCGTGGCACGATGCAAGTCCCCACTCAAACTTCATTCTTGGGGTTTGCCATAGTGTCACTAGGCAACCCCCCTTGTTGTCTCGGGTTTAAATGAGAAGAAATTTGACCCATTTGGGTCTCCAACTGTTTGATAGAGATGGAATGAAAGGTAACCACCTGTTTAAGGGTCGATACATCTTTCTTCATTTCTTTCAAAATTTTATCAGACCCTTCAACCTTATTGAGAATACGAGAGAGCATATCCTCAGACCACCATCCTTAAAATCTTTAGGCTTTTGACGCTCGTGGGGAGGAACATACTTATCCTTCTCCCCATCTCGTTCCTTCCAAGTGTGGTTACGATCCCTTCACTCTCTATCACGATCTATCCAACCTTCATCCCTGTTCCAACCTTTGTTACCACCTTGCCTTGGGTAGTTTGCATGATAGCCACCTTCTTGGTTGGCTAGGAAGTTCACTTCCTCGTTGTACAACGCTTCAAACTTGGCTTCATCGGGGTTTACACACCCAACATCCATAACATTGACACTCCTAGCACCAGCTCCTATGACATTTTTGGACAAAATGTCAAGTTGGGTTATAATTTTTGCCATGTTTTGGTCCCTCTCTTAATCTTTCTCAAGTAGCTCCTTTGTTAATTTAAAAGTGAGAGGAGAAACTTGATCTTCGCAGGTGTACCATGCTCGGTTAATTTTGGTAATACCATCCAAGAGCTGGGCTGCTATAACCTAAGGTTGTTGCATCAAACCTCCCAGAGTTGGGCAAAACGTTGTCGGGAAAACCATGAGTTGGGCATTTGAGCACAAACTTCTTAAATCTTAGCCAAGTCTCATGAATTGGCTCACCCTCCAAATGCTTGAAGCTCTAGATTCTGTCCCTAAGTGTCATCATCTTTGAAGGACGGAAAATTGCACGAAAATGCGATGACAAGCTCTCCCCACGAAGTGATGGAGTCTCTTGGCAATTCAGCCAACCACTTACATGCTTCTCCCATTAAGGAAAATGGGAACAACCTCAATCGGACAGACTCTTGGGATATGTTCTTGAAGGAGAATGGCCCGCAAACATCAACAAAGTTCCTTATATGCTCATGGGGATCCTCATGAGCCAATCCACCAAGCAACCCTTTCAATTGCAAGAGTTACAACATGGTGCTTGTAATGTGGAACACATCATTCCCTTCAGCCGAAGGCAAGCGAATGGCTCCAACTCCACCCATAAGATTAGGGTCATTAGAATTCGACTCATTGACATCATTGAGATTGCCGATGTCATCTTGGTGGCCCACTTGGCTACCATTGCTTCCATTGACACTCATATCTTCTGTTTCAAAACAACAACACACAACCCAAAACTAAAAGTAAGTAGATTCAACTATGACTAAAAAGAACAAAATTCAACTTCACTAAGAAAATCTCAACAACACCACTACTCGGCAGCGACGACATTTTAATTAATGTTTCAAGGACACTTTATCCAATTCTAAGTGTCAACGATCACTAGTCGATATAAAACCCAACTAAATAAGTTGGTGTCGAATCCCACAGGGAGAGGTACGTGTTTGAGAGTCAAATGGAAAGTATGAACGCGTTCAAATCAATCATAGTAATAGAATTTATCGAATAAAAACGTAATTCAAATCAGGGGGTGACACAAATGTTAAATGGGGGGTTTTTGTTTGGAATTATCAACTACAAACAGTGGTAAACAATACAAAATAATAATAATGAGACGAGTTAAGCTAGGCTATAGAGGAGACAAACTTTCTCTCGAACAATTTACTCCGAATCAAGTTGATTTCACTCGAACATCAACAAGTATGCAAATTAAGACCAGCCCACACCTTAGTCCATTCACTCTCTCGAGTTGAATGTGTGGGACTGTGTTTAGGATTCACTCTCTCGAGCTAAACCCATATCAACCCAATACCCATTAACCATCAATCAATAAGCTTAGTTTTAAAACCTCTCTCTCGAGCAAGCCAAAAACACATAGGTAGAACTACATTTGCAGCTACAATTCTTAAATTAAACCATAATTAATGATTGTACTTACTTCAAAATAGCATTTAAACTAACAATTAGCAATACCCATAAACTAAATGGCCCATAATCACATAATCACATAATCACTTCCGTCAACTGAGTAAGATTGATTTCGTTCTTACAATGTTCCAATTTGAGGAATATCAAAGACCCACTTCCAATTTCTCAAAAGTGAAAAACTTCAATTCTCCAAATCTTAGGAAAAACTATAGAAAACTTGTTTCACAGTTCAAAACTTTAAAATTAAAATTACGAACTCAGATACTATTCAATTGATTCCAAACTAACTGTTCAAAAATGTATTAATAGGCACCTAAAATATGCTGCGAAGAGCCATTCAGCGCAGTTAGTCGGGCTCACCGATCAACTCAGCGAGCCACCCTTTGGTCACTTCCATCGCCCTTTTTTTCTTGGCCTTCAGCATCCTCAAGGTCTGTAACTTTGGGCAATCCAACAATGCATCGGGGAACACCTCAGCGATCCACCGACTGCTCCTTTCTCTCACCAACTTGGTTCTTTCCTTCAAGGCTTGGCACACTGGAACTTTAGGCGGTCAAGTAGCCATTCGACGACTCACCAAGTAGACTTGGCAATCACCAAGCTTGCTTTTCTTTATTCTTTCAGCTTGCTTTGTTCCTTTTTGCAAATTAGTGTCCTTGCTTTGTTCCTCAGTCTATATACTTGGAAATCAAGGGCTTTACATAGGTTATTAGCACAAAATAAGCATTTGAGGACACTAAATCTATGTAAATAAAGACCTAAATTAGTCCGAATCAAAGACTCTTTAGGTATGCAATTCACATCCAAGTTTTGGAGGAAGTTACATGATGAATGGGGCACACAACTCACTTTTAGTACAACTTTCCATCCACAGACGGATGGACAGTTAGAGAGGACTATTAAAGTGTTAGAAGAGATGTTGAGGTCATGTGTTATTGACTTTGGGGGGTATTGGGATAAGTTCCTACCGTTGTGTGAGTTCTCCTATAGTAATAGTTACTACTCTAGCATTGATATGGCACCGTTTGAAGAACTGTATGGGAGGGGATGTAGATCACCCATAGGATGGTTTGAGGCGGGAGATGAAAAACCTTTGGGGGTTGATTTAGTAAAGGATGCTCAAGATTAAGTTAGGACTATTCAAGCTAAGCTTTTAGCAGCCCAGAGTAGACAACAAAAGTATGCAGACCATTAGGTAAGAGACATGGTATTTTAGACTGGTGAGAATGTTCTTCATAAGTGAGACTATCCTTCACAACCACACTTTCCAATGGCATTATGGATGCTTGATCACCCACACATTTCTTCAACAACGAAATGTGAAAGACCGGATGCACCGCTGCTAGTTCTGCTGGCAACTCCAACTAATAAGCCACTTTTCCAACTCTTTTCAAGATCCTATAAGGTCCTAGATATCTAGGACTGAGCTTCCCTTTCTTGCCAAATCTCATCATTCGCTTCATAGGTGACACCTTCAAAACCCAATCATCAATTTGGAACTCCAAGTCCCTTCTCTTTATGTCTGCATAAGACTTCTAGCGACTCTAGTGATGGGTAAATTGGTATCTATTGTAATGACTTGTCCCTTAATTTTAGAAAAGCTGACAAGAAAACATTTTGGGCCGAAAAACTTTTTCGTAGTAACTTGGAATGTCCCAACCTAGTCCAGATTTGGACGAAATAGGAGTCAGTAAGGTCTAGGGAAATCTGGTAACAAATGGGAGATCTAATAATGAATTTGATCACATGACTAGATAGTTAAGACGTTAAGGAACTTGTACGACTTTATGGAATTGAATTCGGGCGAGTAGAACTCCCGAAACTGATTTAGCGTGAACGTGTAGTTTTTGAGTGTCATGGGTTGAAGGTGTCTTATGAAATGAGAGTTTAGAACTCTTAATCCAACTCACTGGTTTCGTGCAAGCCGCTGTAGTGAAATTATTACCGCCAGGGTGGGGCCTCTGTAGCGGGATTAGGTCCGCCATGGTGTGACAATGGCGAATTAAGTCGGAAATAAACCCCAAAATATTTATTCTCTACAACATTCATTCTTGCGAGCTAGGAGACGATCCCAGGCAAGTTCTTGACCGTTTGTCACCATTCTTGAGGCTAAAGGTAAGGTTTTTACTCCCGAATCCATTTTTTGATTCGTAGAAAGTAAATTCATAGGTAATTATTGTTAAGGAAGGGTTTTGGAACTGTTTGGATGGTGGGAAAAGCCCTATTTGGATATTGGGATCATTGGTTTGACCTAGGGTTCATAGTTTTGATGTTAATCTGGTTAATTAGACATCGTGTATTGATCCTCATGTTATATTGATTGTTTGTATACCAAGAACAAGTGGAAAGAATCCGGAAAGGGAAGAATCAAGTTTCTTAGAGGGTTCAAGCTTTGTTTGAGGTAGATGATGGTTCTGATTTCATGTTGGTGTGATATGTATTTGTAATTACTACATTATGATACATGCATGTATACGAATGTTTCATTATTGATCACACTAATTGTAAATGAGGATGATTGAATAATTGTATGCCATGAATCATGACTTGATTGTATGATTATGAGAATGCACATTGTGATTGTGATCTTGGCTTGCTGAATGGATCGGGTGTTACCTTCTGACACACTAACTTGGATCAGATGCCACGTTCTGCCGCATATATGAGATCGGGTGTCACGTCCGACACACTAACTTAGATCGGGTATCATGTACAGGTACACTAATAGTTTGGGTATGGGTTCCCTGAGAGGACCAATGACTTGACATAATTGTATATCTTGAGATTGTGAAATTGTACGTTGTTTGTAAGTGATAATTGATATTGTATATGCTCGGTGTATGCATGTTTATTATTATTGTAATGACTTATATGTGTTTCACCTATTGGGATAGTCACATGATCCTACCAGTACACTGTGGTTGTGAACTGATACTGCACTTGCACTTTCTTTGTTGAGTACTGGGCGTCTTTAGTGATCGACTCAAATTCAAGGGTGAGCCAGTTCTTTCGGGCAACCATGAGTTCTCTTTTTGTTTATGTCCACATCTTCGGACTTAGACTAGTACCCTAGATTGCTTATGTTAAATAGGGTTGTACCTATTTCCTTAGACTTCTGTTCTATGTTAGAGTTTTGGTACATTGACTTTCAGGTTCTAGGCATTATTTCCGCATTTTGTTAGATAGACTTTTGGAGTTTATGGGAACTCTATTTTTCCTTTAGCATTTAAACTTGCTTCCTTATCTTTAAATGCCTTAGTTTTTATTAAGTTGTGTAGTTATTGGTTAGCTAATTAGTATTAATAGTTCTCCCACCGGAGGGTTAGTAAGGGTGCCAATACGACGGTCTGGGTCGTGAGTACGGATCGGGAACCGATCTACACACGATCTAAATGCTGAGGACCTAAACCTACATCACAAGAAGATTTAGCGCAGAGTATGCGTCAGTACTTTGAAGGTACTGAGCATGCAAGATAGGATACAACGAAACAATATATACATAACTGAATAAAGCATACTGATCAATGATATAAGACGAACACGAAGAATATACTGAACAAGAACTAAATGGAATGCAATGACCAAGTTCATAACATACTGAAACTGAATATTGAAATATAACTGGTAGCATGGTCAATGCACTAGAATTTGACTGTGGGAGCTACTATTAACCAACATTAAACAATGTGATCTAAACATGGAGTTCGATGTATACGCCCTATCGAGTGGACCCAATATATCTTGCTAGGGGTATAAAGGCATGACTAGCGTGATCACTAAATGTGATGCCTAAAGAGGGGACAACGTATGGAGGCACGTAGTTCTGAGACTATAAGGGTGACAGACCCTAGTCTAACTCGATATTAAGCCTAATCCCAATAAGAATGTGTACAATACAACATAACTGAAATAAACTGAATAGCTCAAGATTCTGACATGCTAATTGAAAATGCAACATTAAGAACTGATAATGAAAAATTTGAAAACTGATGCATGTATATCTGTATAAACTGACCTAGCAAGTGTAATACATGAACTAAACGAATCTACACAACTAGGGTTCTGAATTTCATGCAAGAATTAGGCAACATAGTTACGAAAATGTAATATTCTAATTAGGATTAATCTAACAGCTAAATAACAACAATATTCTGAAGTTCTAGAAACCCTAAGTCTAAACATAATGAATGGAATCAAGAATCTGAGTGAATTCTAGGGACATAATGGGTGAAAGGAACCCACTAGTGAAATCCCACATACTTGTTGACGAATTCCATGGAGAAATCATTCAATTTTGGGGACGGAACTGAGGGAAACCTGTTGCGTTCTTGGAGAGGGTTTGGTAGATTTTTTCTCTCTTCTTTTGCTTGGTTTGATCAATTTTTTGGAGAATAAATTGGTTAGGGTAAGGTCTGATTAAGTTACTACGCTAAAAGTTACCAAAACGATGTAGTGTAGGGGTTAAACGACGTAGTTTAGGTGTCAAATGCATAGGGGAAAGACCAAAAGACCCCATGACTTAAAATCTGTCAGGGCCAATCGACGAGCCTAACCGATGGACCGTCAATTGACTTGTAGTCCGTCCTGATCAGTCGCTGACTGACTTCAGAGGATGACCTTAAGGCGTCTTCAACCATGGCCCTGGACCACAAACTGTGGTCGCACCTACAGTCCGTAGGTCCTGGCGTGGTTCGACCCTTCGCTGAATTTTTTCTGGGTTTCTGGGTAGGGGTTGGAGGTGGCCTACCACGGACCCCACCTATGGTCCATTGGTGGCCCCGTTGGTGGCACTTACAACTTTTGGAATTGTTCATTTTGGTCTTCCTAGCCTATGGGGTGTTGCATTATCTCCCCCTTGGTAACATTCGTCCTCGAATGAAGACTAAACTAGCTGAGTATGGAGGGATAGAGCGGAAACCCTACCACTAAGTATTGGAACTGAAATCTGATTGAACTAAGTTCCAAGAACATGCAAATACGCTGAAAATGCAAGTATAGCTGAAGGAACATGATACTAAGACTGAATTTTATGCTAGATTAACTGAAAGACTAGAGAGGAGCTATTACCTCAAACTGGAGTAGAATTGGAAGGAAAGAGATGAGGATACTTGGCCTTCACGGCTGCTTCTGCTTCCCAAGTAGCTCCATCTATGGACTGACTCCTCTACAAAACCTTAACTGAAGCGACTTCTTTGTTTCTCAACTTTCGAACCTGATGATTAAGAATTTCAACTAGCATCTCTTCATAAGTGAGACTATCCTTCACAACCACACTTTCCAATGGCACTATGGATGCTTGATCACCCACACACTTCTTCAACAATGAAATGTGAAAGACTGGATGCACCGCTGCTAGTTCTGCTAGCAACTCTAACTAATAGGCCACTTTTCCAACTCTTTTCAAGATCCTGTTAGGTCCTACATATCTAGGACTGAGCTTCCCTTTCTTGCCAAATATCATCACTCCCTTCATAAGTGACACCTTCAGGAAAACTCAATCATCTATTTGGAACTCCAAGTCCCTTCTCCTTATGTCTGCATAAGACTTCTGGCGACTCTAGGGTGTCTAAAGTCTATATCTGATGAGTTGAACTTTTTCCATAGCATCATGAATCGTATCTAAATACTGAAATGCTAGTTATTATTGTAGGAGAACTCTATAAGTAGAAGGTGATCATCCCATTGAGGTTGATCACGCAAGGTCTTAACATGTCCTCTAAGGTCTGAATGGTACGCTTTGACTGACCATCCTTTGATGGATCATATGTTGTGCTGAGATTAACCCGAGTACCAAGACCTTTCTGAAATGACTTCCAGAAATAAGAGGTAAACGGAGGACCTCTATCTGAGATGATAGACAAAGGAACCCCATGCAACCTAACTATCTCATTAATGTAAATCTTGGCGTAGTCCTCCGCTGAATCTGTAGTCTTAACAGCCAAAAAGTGAGCGGACTTAGTAACTCTGTCTATTATCACCCAAATAGAGTCATGCTGTTTGCAAGTACGAGGTAAAACTGCAATGAAGTCCATGTTTAACACTTCCCACTTCCATGTAGGAATGTTAATCTCTTGAGTCATACCTCCTGGTTCCTGATCTTCTACCTTCACCTGTTGACAATTATGGCACTTAGCCACAAAATCTGCTATATCCTTTTTCATGCCATTCCACCAAAAGACTTCCTACAGATCATGGTACATCGTAGTGGTACCTGGATGAATAGAATACCTGGAGTTATGGGCTTCTGTAAGAATCTTCTATCTCAACTCACCCACCTTCGGAACACATAACCGACACTGGTAGCGAAGTACACCATCTCCCCCTCTGGAGAAAACCTCAACATTTTGCTAATGAACTGTACCCTTCAATTGAAGCAATATAGGGTCATATGGAAAACTCCTAAGCGAGCAAGCCGATAAACATCCTTTGCTAATTCCTTCCTTTCCTACTCAACATGCGCTACACTACCCATCAATAGTCTGGTAAGAGCATAAGCAACTACATTAGCCTTACCAGTATGGTAAAGCACATTCATATGATAGTCTTTGAGGAACTCAAACCATCACCTCTAGCGAAGATTTAACTCTTTCTGGGTGAACACATACTGAAGGATCTTATGGTCTGTGAACACATCTACATAAACACCATACAAGTAGTGTCTCCAAATCTTTAGGGCAAATACTACAGCTGCAAGATTGAAGTCATGAGTCAGATAGTTCTTCTCATGCACCTTAAGCTGTCTAGAAGCATAAGTTATAACCTTACCTAGCTATATCAACACATAACCTAGGCCAACTCTGGATGCATCACAATAGATTACATAACCGTCTGAACCCTCTAGTAGAGTAAAAAAAGGAGCTGTAGTCAACCTAGTTTCAGTTCTGAGAAGCTCTTCTCAAAATCATCTCAAAATCATCTGACCACTGAAACTTAACCTTTTTATGCGTCAACTTAGTCAATGGAGAAGCTATGGATGAAAATACTTCCACGAACCTTCTGTTATAACCAGATAAACCCAAGAAAATTCTGATATCTGTAGGAGAGGTAGGTCTGGTCCATTGTTTCATTGCCTCTATTTTTTGAGAATCCATTCGGATCCCTTCGCTATATATTATATGCCCAAGAAAAGCAAGTGATTGTAACCAAAATTCACATTTGCTAAACTTAGCGAATAACTGACAATCTTTAAGAGTTTGTAGAACAACCCTCAAATGAGTCTCATGTTCTTCCTCATTCCTAGAGTAAATGAGAATATAATCAATAAAGACGATAACGAACAAGTCCAAATACTGCTTGAACACCATATTCATCAAATCCATGAAATCTGCAGGAGCATTGGTTAGTCCAAATGACATAACTACAAATTCATAATGACCATACCGAGTTCTGAAGGCTATTTTTGAAATGTCACTATCTCTGACTCTAAGCTGATGATAACTGGATCTGAGGTCTATCTTAAAAAAATAACGAGCACCCTTAAGTTAGTCAAACAAGTCATCAATCCTGGGGATAGGGTACTTATTCTTGATTGTGATTTCTTCAACTGCCTATAATAAATGCACATCTTGAGAGAACCATCTTTCTTTTTCACGAACAACATTGGTGCATCCTATGAGGAAATACTAGGTCAAATGAAGCCCTTATCTAGTAGTTCTTTCACTGCTCTTTCAATTCCTTAAGCTCAACTGGAGCCATTATATAAGGAGGAATAGAAATAGGCTGGGTATTTGGAAGGATATCAATTCCAAATTTGATTTCCCTTTCGGGAGGAACTCCGGGAAGATCTTTTGGAAAAACTTCTGGGAACTCATTAACTATTGGAACTGACTCAAGAGTTGGGGTTTCAGATCTTGAATCCTTAACCTAAACTAGATGATAGAGATACCCTTTAGAGATCATCTTTCTGGCCTTAAAGTAGGAAATGAATTGACCCATAGGCACTGAGCTATTGCCCTTCCATTCTAAGACTGGTTCGCTGGGAAACTGAAAGAGAACGATCCAGTTCTAAAATCGACTGAGGCATAACAAGATTGTAACCAATCCATGCCTAGAATAAAATCAAAGTCTACCTGTCACGACCCAAGCCTACACCTATGAAGTGACACGGCGTATAAGACTCCAAAAAGTCTAATACAAGCCTCATTTCATTCATAACATTCGATATAATGAAAATGGTACGGAATTAAAACTTTAAATTTACAATTGAAGTCATTTTTCATAAAAAGAAAGCGGAAGTCTTTTCTATACATTGTCTCAAACCATCTAAATACTTTGAATAAAACTTTGGGACTAAGCCCATACAAAAGCTCTAAACATAATGTAAAAGACATAAAGGGAACATAGTGGGTTTTGTCCTCGAAACTATGAGGACTCACCAAGTTTTCATCTCCAAGCTCCTTAGAAACCTATCGTTCAAGTATAGAATATCAAATATACACAACCCTACACTTTGGTAAAAATGGAGGAATATGGGTTAGCACACAAAGTACTAAGTATGATAGCCATGCAAAAACCATGCTTAAAACAAACATTTTCTTTGGAAATCATGCTTTATGCCCATTTGAGAAAACCTTCATGAACATGAGTATAAGAAGCATAATATAGAAGCACAACTAACATACAAGTCATTTCATCACATTAGAACATAATAACATATAACCCATTTCATCACATTAACCTTTCACCATAAGTAACTATACCTTGTGCAATGTATGAATAACGTCCCATACCACCATCCACACTAGGTACCATATTAAGGCCACCAAAAGTGAACTTACCATTCATCTTTTCCATCCTTAAACAAAATGCATACATACGAGACATGAACATTTCATAAGTCATAACATCACATTAGGACCAACATCTAGGACAACCCTAAGTCATACTTGTGCAATGTATGAGTAGCATCCCATACTACTACTCACACTAAGTACTCCTTTGGAACCACCATAAACAAGGCACATTCATACTCAACAAGTCATGACAAGGAAGTAACTCACAATATAATCCAAGTATAATATGCATCTTTACATTAAACATATAAGTCAACATTCTTCATTAGTTTCATTAAGAACCCCTTCATTCATTAGACATTAGACCAACATTCTCCATTAGCATCATCATAAAAGCACATTCATTCATTTAAAACTATAAAGGAACACCATGACTACTCTCCAAGCGTACTTCTGCAATGCATAGATGGCATTCCATACTACCATCCATACTAAGTAGTGAATTCTTGAGAAGCCATAGTTCATTAACATTCTTTGTGGGGGTAAGCCTTAACCGACATAGACCATGTGAACTCATGGAATCCCGATGTCACCCTCACCGGTTAAGGGATTCCTACTTGCCTAAGGTAGGACCATTACTTTTTAGTTTAGGTGGATCCACTAGCTAATATCCTATGTGGGCACATAGTTATGGGATAGGGAGATTGCTACTAGATACCCCACCTCAACTCACGTGAGGGCATCCATCTCAATAGATTGCTACTAGAAACCACTCCTCAACTCACGTGAGGGTTTCCATCTCATTTCATATCCGCTCGGTGCTTGGCATTATTCCCCACAGAGTACTTAACATTCATTACTGTCATTCATTGTTATGGGATAAGAGATTGTTACTAGATACCCCACCTCGACTCACGTGAGTATCCATCCCAAACCCAACATTCATTCATTGGATAGCTCATAGATTTAATGATGAGAATAGCCTTTCAACTAAGAATCCCCATATTGTGAGAAATTCATTTCACAACATGTCATTATCATTCATTAGAGTACAATTGAGAATCGCCTTTCAATCAACACATCGTCATTAACATAATCATAGAAACTTCATTCATTAGTCATTCATGAGTGCGTTGTATGTGAGAATAACCTTTCACATATAGCCTCATCATTCATAGGTGTTAATTGAGAAATAACATTCAATCATAACACAATTAAATTCTAAACATGATCATAACACTTTCATTGAGATCACACACAGACTTCATATCATAATCATACATAAGCCTTCATGAAATTGCCCCTTAGGTCTATGAACAAACATCAACCCATAAATCTAAGATACTACAATAGATAAGGAAATTGACATGATTCAATAACTAATTCAATATAAAACATCAACAATTCAATATACTTGCATAATCAACCAATTCCCAATCTCAATTCACCACTTAAGAATTTGGGGGAAAACACGGGTTTTAGGAAGAAATCATCGTAATTCATTATTAAAAGAAAAATTCATTCATAATTCAATGCAATAAAGCCTTTGAAAATCGTTTGGAATCGAACCCATGCAAAGATTGAAAACTAGGGTTTTGGGGAAAACATTAGAGACTTGAAATCACTTTTGAAATTGGCTCCTTGAAAGAAACTAATTCAAGGATGAAGACTATCATACCTTTTATGGAAGAACTCCACAAAAATACCTCGAAAAACTTGAAGTCTTGACCTTGGAAGCTTGAATCCTTCACCTCCAATGGAGGTTTCTAGAGAGAAAACTTTTGGAGGGGAGAGGAGGTTTCTAATTTGGGTTTTGAAATAATGAATTGAAAATTGAGTTTAATACTTTAAAAACCCTTAAAATACTTTAAATAACCAATTAAAACCGTTGCCCAACTTAACTCAACTAAAAACAATTTACCAAAAGACCCCCACAATGGCTGAACCATAACAATTTTACAGTGGCAAACCACGGACCCCCACCCACGGACCGTGGGTGGGTTCACGGACCATGGGTGGGTCCACAGACCATCCTATCCTGGCGTGGTTTGGATTAGAGACATACTAAATGGGTCCTTGACCTACGGAGGCCATCTACGGGGCGTTGATGGACCTACGGGGCGTGGACCCCATCCGTAGGTCACCTCATTTTGACAAACTTCAAGTTTCTTTGGGGTCTTGGGGGTTAGGCTAAGAGTCCTTCTCAAGGACTCCTAGGGTAGTCCTTGGGGAGTCGTACCTTGACGTTTAACCCCTTAACCCCTAAACCATAGCTCGGGACAACATTTTACAAACTCAACCTCACATCAACTCAAAGACACTCTAGTTAGGCTTTAGTTTCACCTATTTATTTTACGGGTCGTTACACTACCATTTCTAACTCTACAAGATCTGCTGAGGTGATTTTCTAAGAAACTGTGACAGGGTAATTTTTGTATACCCGCCTAGCTATAACTGGGTCACCAATTGGAGTAGAAACTGAGAAGGGTTCTGAGAGAGTTTCTGGACCGACATCGAAGTTTACTGCTATATATTGAGTTTCAAAGGAAAGATTAGCCCCTAGATCTAACAAAGCATAAACATCTAAGTGAAAGACTCATAACGTACCAGTGACCACATCAGGAGAATCTTTCTAGTCCTGGCGAACCGGGAGAGCATACAACCTGTTCTAGCACTGATCGCCATATGTACCAGATAGAGCACCTTGTTAAGTTGGGCAACCTGCTAGTGCTGCTGGAGCTGTAGACTGAGCCCTACTATTTTTACCTCAACTTGTGACAAGACTGACCACACCCAAAACATCTATCCTTTCCTATAAGACACTTGCCCGGATGGTTCTTACCACACTTTGGACAAGTTGGGTAGGTTCTGGTACATGAAACACTCCCCTGAGACTTAGAGTCTGATGCCCTACCTTTCTGATCATGTCAAAACCTGGGGGGATAGAGCACTAGCTGATGAAGGTGCTAGAGCTAAAGACCTTTGCTAAAAATGCGAGCGATTTCCACCACCTGATTTTTGCTGAGAGTAATCATAGTTGCCTGTCCTAGCCTTCTTGTTGTACTTAGCCTGTTCCTTAAGCTTATCTCCGTCAACCTGCTGAGCATGAGTCATGAGCCTAGAGATACTCATATCCTCCAACAACATAGCATTTCTGCACTCTGTCTTCACCAAGTCAGATACCCCAAAAAGGAACTTACTCATTTGTGCCCTGAGATCGACAACCATATGTTGAGCATACCTAGAGAGCTGGGTGAACTTAAGTTTGTACTCTTGGACTAACATAAGACCTTGCCTCAAATTCATGAATTCTTGAGCTTTTGCCTCTCTCAATTCTCTTGGAAAGAACTTGTCCAGAAAAATCCCGATAAAACACTCCCAAGTCACAGGAGCTGCATTCTCACCCCTATTTTCCTTCCATTGAGTGAACCAAATGTGAGCTACCTCTTTGAGCTGGTAGGAATCCCACTCCACCCTATCATTTCCAGTTACTTGCATCACTCCAAAGATCTTTTTGACCTCATCAATAAAATTCTAGGGGTCTTCACAAACTTGCGACCCTAGAAACCCAGGCGGAATCATCCTAACAAAATAACAGACCCTAGCCACCATTGATCCACCACTAGCATTCACAGGGACTGGAACATGTTGGTTGTTCTAGTTGGCTACACTATGAGCCAAAAGCTGAATGGCATTTCGAAACTCTGCATTCGAAACCTCATGATCAGGGACTGGAAGAAC
The DNA here is from genome assembly GCF_019186545.1 of Solanum stenotomum. Taxonomy (NCBI): domain Eukaryota; kingdom Viridiplantae; phylum Streptophyta; class Magnoliopsida; order Solanales; family Solanaceae; genus Solanum; species Solanum stenotomum. The sequence continues at coordinate 17,469,725 of NC_064291.1, read as the reverse complement.
TACATCACTGTTGCGTGCATTAGCATTCCTTGTGTAATCTTTACGAGGAGGCATGATCTGAAACACATAACATAGAATTAGAAAGGAGATTATACCCACACACGATAAGAATAACAAGAAAGTGAAGTTTTTCATAATACACTTTGTAGCCTCCCCCTCATAGGTGTGGCGCGCTTCACACTCATGAAAGGGACTCTACATAGTGCGACTTTTCAGACATCCTAGGACTCTTAAACCTAGTGCTCTGATACAAAGTTTGTCACCCCCGAGGCTACCCCTTGGCATAAACACGGGACTTAGGATCACGAATAACCCCAAGATAACCCTGAGTAGGCATATCATAACATACTAAGATAAACTGAAATGAGAAATATTGTGCGGAAGATTAAAATCATAAAATAAACTAAATTGATGGGGAAGACCCAATACTGTCTGAATATATAAACTGTGAGTTTAATTACAACTGAAGGATCAAACTCAAAGCTAAAACTGAATCCCACTATGTCTGAAATAAGCTTCTATTTGACTGGGACATGCCCCTAGCTAACTCTAGAAAAATTGAATTTGAAAGACTGAAAGTAAAAAAAAATATGTTTACTGTCTTTGGAGAATAAGGACTCACCACTGATAATGATGAGTATGGATCGAGAACTAATCTACACGCGATCTGAATGTTGAGGACCTGAACCTACATCATGAGAAGATGTAGCACAGAGTATGCGTCAGTACTTGAAAGGTACTGATCATGCACAATAGGATAAAGCTGAACAATTTATACATAAATGAATAAAGAATACTGATTAATAATAAAAGATGAACATGAAGAATATACTGAACATTCTGAGCATGAACTAAACTTAATGCAATGACCAAGTTCATAACAGACTGAAATATAACTGGTAACATGGTCAATGCACTAGAATCTGACCGTGGAAGCTACTATTAACCGACATAAAACCATGTGATTTAAAAGTGGTGTCCGATGTATACGCTCCATCGAGAGGACCCAATATACCTTGCCAGGGGTATAAAGGCATGACTGGCGTGATCACTAAATGTGATGCCCACATACGGGACTTAACCTATGGGGGGTAGTTCTGGGACTGTGAGGGTGACTGACCCTAGTCCAACTTGATATTAAGGTTGCTCCCAAATAGAATGCGTACAACACAACACAATTGAAAGAAATTGAATAGCTGAAGATTCTGACATGCTAACTAAAAATGCAACATTAAGAACTAATAAAGAAACATTTGAAAACTGATGCGTGTGTATGTGTATAAATTGACCTAGCAAGTGTAATTCATGAACTAAACGAATCTACAAGACTAGGGTTTTGAATTTTATGCAAGAATTAAGCAACATAGTTATGAAAATGTACTATGTTGATTTGGATTAATCTAATAGCTTAATCACAACAATATTCTGAAGTTCTAGAAACCCTAAGTCTAAACATAATGAAGGGAATCAAGAATGTGACTGAATTTTAGAGACCTAATGGGTGAAAGGAACCCACTAGTGAAATCCCACATACCTGGTGATGCATTCCATGGAGAAATCTTTCGATTTTGAGGCAGAAACTGCAGGAAACCAGCTGCGTTCTTCGAGAGGGTTTGGTCGATGCTTTGTCTCTTCTTCTGCTTAGTTTTATTGATTCTTGGGTGAATGAATTGGTTAGGGTAAGGTCTGATTAAGTTACTAAGCTAAAATTGACCAAATCGACGTAGTTTAGGGGTTAAACGACATAGTTTAGGTATCCAATGCATAGGATAAAGACCAAAAGATCCCTGACTTAAAAGTTGTCGAGGCCAATCGACGGACCTGACCGACGGACCGTCGACTGACCTACGGTCCATTCTAGTCAGTCGTCGATTGACTTCAGAGGATGGCTTTAGGGCGTCTTGAACCATGGCCCTGGACCACAGATCGTGGTGCCATCTACGGTCCGTAGGTCCTGGCTTGGGTCGACTCTTAGCTGAATTTTTTCTGGGTTTCTAGGGAGGGGGTTGCAGGTGGCCAACCACGGACCCTACCTACAGTCCGTGGGTCAACCTACGGTCCGTAGGTGGCCTTGTTTGTTGCACCTACAACTTCTGTAATTTTGCATTTTGGTGTTCCTAGCCTACAGGGTCTTTCATTTGGACTATTTGGCACGGGAGAGTTATGGAGTGCTTATTTAAATTAAGAAGTACGAGAAGAGAGCTTTGGCTCCAGCTCCAAAATGACGTGAAAACAACAAAAGAAGGTGGTAAATTGGCAAAAGATAGATATGACCAATACAAGTAAATTTGGTGATAAAAGGTACATGTTTTATTTGATAACATTTATTACTGTAATGTTGATTATATGTATTTTATCTATGATCTGTTGTAACTAAATTTTTTTAGCAATTGGAAGTGGTGATATTTTAAAGGTTCGATGGTGAATCTTAATGTATTTTGACATAATATGTCATTAATTGTGGGTAAGATGACAGATTCATGTCCAATCGCATCAAGAGGGTAAGACAATGGATTCATTTCCAATCGCACTAAGAGGGTACGACAATGGATTCATTTCCAATCTCTCTAAGAGAGTAAGACTGTGGATTCATGTTCAATCGCACCAAGAAGCTAGGACATCGAATTAAAAGTTTCGGTGCACTACAATGATAGAAGATGTTGGATTTATGTCCCATAAATTTATGGCCTAAAACGCATTTATACGAATAAGCCATTAAATATAAGTACCAATGCACTATATTGATGATATATTGACTATTAAAGCAAACAATGTGCTTATGATACAAAAATAGTCACGAAACATATTCCATTGAAACTGCTTCATTCCCTAAAGTGAATGTGATAGCAGTGCATAATATGTCTGAAAGAATACAAGTGATTGAATAATGCGCATGAATATGTCTGAAAGAAGACAAGTGATTGAATAATTAATGATTTCGAGATTTGGACTCATTTGGGGCTTTGTTTATATAGTTTTAGTGTCCTCAAATGCATAATTTGTGCCATGAACTGATGTTAAAGCCTTGATTTTAGGGTATATGGATTGAGGAGCAAATCAAGGACACTAACAGGCAAAATGGAACAAAACAAACTGTAGAAGTGGAGAAAGGCGAGCTTGATGATTGCCAAGAGCACTTTGCAAATCGTCGAGTGGCTATTTTGACCGCCAAAAGTTCCAGTGTGCCAGCCTTGAGGGAAGAAACCAAGTTAGTGACAGGAAAGGGGAAGTTGGCGTGTCACCGATCAATTCTACGATGATAAGAGTTATCGCCCAAAGTTACAAGGCTTGAGGAATCTGAGAGCCAATGCGGAAAGGCGATAGAGGAGAGCAAAGAGCAGTTCGCCAAACCACTCGGCGAACCCAACTTACCTCGCCTAATGGCCCTTCATGGCTAATTTTTGGCAACTATCAGTTGGTTTTTGAACTGTTAATTCATGAGCTCTTTTTTCCAGATTTTAGGCTACTACCATTTAGAATAGTTTCTTGATGAGTTTGAGATTTGGAATCATTTGGGACTTTGTTTATATAGATTTAGCGTCCTCAAATGCTTAACTTGTGCCATAAACTTATGTTTAAGAGTTGATTTTCAGGTATATGAATTGAGGAACAAAGCAAGGATACTAACAGGCAAAAAGGAACAAAACAAACTAAAGAAATGAAGAAAAGCAAGCTTGGTGATCGCCAAGAGCACTTGACGAATCGTCGAGAGGCTAATTTGACTGCCTAAGGTTCCAGTGTGCTAGCCCTGAGTGGAGAAACCAAGTCGTCGACAAAAAGAAGCAGTCAGCGCGTCGCCGAGCACTTCTGTGAAGCAATGCTAGATCGCCCAAAGTTATAGAACTCAAGGATGCTGAATCCCAAGATGAAAAGGTGATGGAAGAGGTCAAAGGGTGGCTCACCGAGTGGCTCGGCGAGCCCGACTTACTTTGCCAACTGGACATTTGTAACTTTTTTTTGGCAACTATAAATTAGATTCTAAACATTTAGTTTAGTATCTGGACACATGTGGATACATTTTTGAAAAATACGATTTTAGCTTAGAACTTTTTTTTCTATAGTATATCATAGATTTGAAGAATTGGAGAAGTTCAATTTGGAGTTTTTGGAAGTGAGTTTCGAAGATTCAACAAATTGAAGCATTGTAAAGATTAAATCACTCTTACCCAGTTGATGGATAATCAATTCGGTAAATGTTTTTACCTTTTAATAATGTTTGGCTAAAACCCCAATTCTTCGGGTGTAATCATGTCATTATGGTTTGAATTAGTTTATGAGTATTGTTAATTACTGTTTAAATGCTATTTTGAAGTGAGTTTAATCATTAATTGTTGGTTAATTTATGAGTTGTAGTTGCAAATGCAATTCTATCTTTGTGTTATTGGCTTGCTTGAGAGAGAGGTTTTAGAACTAAGATTATTGATTGATGATTTGTGGGTATTGGGTTGAGCTAGGTTTAGCTCGAGAGGGTAAATCCTAAACCCAATCCCACACATTTAGCTCGAGTGAGTGAATGAATTAAGGTGTGGTTTGTTCTTCATTGTCATGATTGTTGATGTTTGAAAGAAATCACCTTATTCGGGGTAGTTGTTCGAGAGAAAACTATCTCCCTTATAGTCTAGCCTACTTACTGATATTAAGTTATTTACTAGTAGTTGCAATTACCCGTATGCCTATATTTGCCTATAATCGATCACATCCCGAGAATCCTTCTCCCTATTGTTAGTTCGAAGTTCTTTTGTGACTGTTTATAGTCGATAAATAAAACCAAAAAAACCCCATCTGACATTCTTTTCACCTCTTCTACTTGATAAATGTCTTTTCTCGATAATTTCTATTTCTATGGCTGATTAGACCACATTTTCACTTCCTAATTGAATTCAAAACATGTACCACTCCTTGTTGGATTCGACCCCCACTCATTTAGTTGGGTTATACTAATTTACGATTGTTGACACCAAGAATTGGAAGAGGTGTGCTTGAAACGTTAATTCAAAATGGCGCCGCTGTCGGGGAGTGGTGTTGTTTGAAATTCTTTTGGTGAAGTTGAATTGTGCTCTTTTTAGTTCTAGTTGAATCTACTTATTTTTGTTTTTGGTTTTGTGTTGTTGTGTTAAACAGAGGAGGAGATGAGCATTAACAGAAGTAATGATAGCCAAGTGGGCCACCAAGATGATGTTGGAAACCTCAATGACCCAAACGCCAATGACCAAGTCCAAATGGGTTGTGTTGAAGCCTTTCATTTATCTCCAACCGAAGGAAACACTGTTTTTCACATCACAAGCACCATGCTTCAGCTCCTACAACTGAAGGGTTTATTTGGGGGCAAGCTCATGATGATCCCCACGAGCATATCAAAAATTTTGTTAATGTCTGTGGACCGTTCTCATTTAAGAACATATCGCAAGAATCGGTCCATTTGAGATTGTTCCCATTCTCTCTAATGGGCAAGGCAAGCAAGTCGTTGGCTGAATTGCAAAGAGATTCCATCAGTTCTTGGATGGAATTGGTTACAGTATTCCAATTGAAATTTTTCCCTCTGTCAAAGATGATGATGCTTAGGGATAGCATCAGAAGTTTCAAATGCTTGGAAGGTGAACCGATCCACGAGACATGGCTGAGGTTTAAAAAGTTGTTGCTGCAATGCCGAACTCATGGATTGCCCAACAACCTAATGCTGCAATACTTTTATAGGAGCCTTGACTCGGTGAACAAAAGAGTTGCTGACCAACTTGTTCTCGGTGGTATAATGCAACAACCCTATGAAATAGCTTCCCAACTCCTTGATAGGATGACCAAGATCAATAGGGTGTGGTACACTCGAGAAGATCAAGTCTCTCCTCTCAACTTTAGAATGACAAAGGAGCAGATTGAAAAAGATCAAGAGAGACCAAAACATGGCAAAGATGATGACCCAACTGGATATCTTGTCTAAAAATGTCATGGGTGTTAGTACAAGGAGTGTTAATTCTGCGGCTGTTGGAGGAGTAAACCCCAATGAATACCAATTTGAAGCTCAGTACAATGAGGAAGTGAACTTCCTAGCCAACCAAGGAGAAGGTTATCATGCTAACTACCCAAGACCGGGTGGAAATCAGGATTCGAACAGGGATGAAGGTTGGAGAGACCTTGACAGATTGGAAGGAAAGAGAGGAGGAGAAGGATAGGTGTGTTCCTCTACATGAGCGTCAAAAGCCCAAAGATTCTAAGGGTGGTCGCACGGAATACATGCTCTCACACATTCTCAACAAGGTTGTAGGGTCCGTTAAAGTTTTGAAAGAAATGAAAGAGGATGTTTCGACTCTCAACTAGACGCTGACCTCTTACGCAATCTCAATTAAGCAGCTGGAGACCTAAATGAGACAGATTTTTTCACATTTTAACCTAAGACAACAAGGGGGGTTGCCTAGTGATATTTTGGCAAACCCTAAAATGAAGCTTAAATGGGTACTTGCGTCGTGCCACGACATTAACTAGACTGATTCCTTGGAGGCAACCTAAGTTTTTAATGCTTTGTGTTTGTTTTTGAATAACGAGTGTTGATTGTGTAGGTTGAAAGTGGAGTGTGATTGAGAATGTGCATTTTTGAGAGCCAAGAGTCTAGTTGGCAACTTGCCGAAGAGGTCGGCGAGCCCGACTTGGACCGCCGTTGGACTCACAACAATAGAAAGTGGAAGTCTGTCAAACTCGGTGAGCCATTGGCTGAATCGGCGACTCACCGAATAGGTCAGCGAGCCTGATTTTGTTCGCTGTTTGGACCCCTATATTGACTAGAGGTCCTGTAAAACTTGGCTAGGTTAGTCACAACTCGGTGAATGGCTGAGTGGTTCGGCATGGTCGATTTATTCGGCTAAAAGGGCACGAACTGAAAGGTTTGAAAGGCCAAACGATTTAAATTTTCAAAAACATTCACGTTCTCTCATTTCTAACCCCGTACATTCTCACCCACAGTATAGATTATCATTACTTTCCCGTATTTTGCTATCTTCCTTCGTTTGTGTGTGTTATCTCGTGCTTGGATTTGGATTACTTTGCCGCCTAGCTTATAAAATTCTCTATTTAGCATTAAGGTTGGTTTTTCGAACTCTAGATTAGTTGTTGAACTCGAATGCTCTTGGTAGATTTGTGTTGTTGTGTGTTGGGCATGTGTTTAACTCGTGTTTGATTCGTTAGTTTACCTATTTTGTGTTTCGAAAGTGTGCATAATTGCTTAAAATGATGAATCCCCGTGTTTAATGCATTAAAATTGAGTCTAAATTATTGAGTTGCGGTTATTTTACGTTGGGTCTAATTGGGTGAAGTCTAACTAATCCTTAATTGAGCCAAATGATGTAATTTGCCCAATGATGGAGCGATTTACGTCATTCTTTAGCGTAAATGTCATCAAATGGCCAATTTTGGCCAAACCGGGGTAAGGCTGAGTACCCTGGAGGCATGGGTGGGTCTTGTCGGTCCTGTATGAATTGCATTGTGTGTGAGTTTGATTATGATTTCGGGGATGCAGGCTTGATTTTGGGAAACGGGGTTGAAATTTGGCACGTTGGGTAGTTTGGCGAGCTGCGTCGAGCTCGCCGAACGGTTCGCCAACATCCCCCCTTTATCACCTTTAATCGCTTAACTTGGCTAATTGGAGTCTGTAATTTTCGGTGGGGAGCCTGAGCTTGCCGAGTGAACTCGGCAACTCACCGAAAGGTCCTTTGATCACCCTTTCTGCGCCCTAAACCCCTAAAACACACTGTGAATTTTGGTGGGTTATTCTAAACTCGCCGAGTGGAGTCGGCGACTCGCCGAAAGGCCCTACACATCACAAATAAGCCATATTTCTGGAAAAAAATTCAAGCTGATCCTTTCGGTGAGTCAGATCCTTTCGGCTAGCCCGATCTGACTCGCCAAAGTGACTCGGCGACTGGTTCGGCGAGTCTTTCTGCAACTTGAATTTTGCAAATTTTCTTAAACTATTCCTAATTGTTTTCGATGTGTTTTGCAGCTATGGCTAGGACCAATTGGGAAGAATGTCACGACCCAAGGGTACCCCCTAGACGTAACAAGGCACATAATGCCCCTAAGGCATCATGAAAGCCACTTAGCATCATCATCACATAAGTAAAGAACAATACAGAGTAGAAATACATTTTTCAAAGTCTTTAGAAATCAAAGTAAAGCGGAAGTCTGTACTTGTCTCATATAATACCATCTATTACAATAGGAGTCTCAAAATAGGGTCAAAGCCCTTAACAACATAATTCTCAAATGAAAGTACAAGAATGACACTAGAAAATCATCATCCGTCCTCGAACCATGAGGACTCACCAATAAGCGAGGAGAATAGTCAATCCAAGCTTCAAGCAAGAAGGATACCACCTCAAGAACCGAGACCTACACTTATAAAAAAAATAGAAGAAGTATGGGTTAGTATAAAAATGCACTAAGTATGGTAGCTATGCATACAAACCTTAAAACATGCTAAAAAAGGACAATTTAGTTGAAAACTATGCATTTTACCAAGATAAGGATCATCATGGACAATTTAGTTGAAAACTATGCATTTTACCAAGATAAGGATCATCATGAAAACTAAGTGCAAAAGCATAAGATACAAGCATATTAAACATATTGATCACTATATCATAAATGGAAACATACCATAAATATCCTCAAATAATCTTTGTGCATTGTATGAATAAGATCTCATACTCCTACCCACACTAAGGAAAGCTTATTAAGTAGCCATTGCACATAAATCATATTCTAGTTCATTCTACCATAGTGGGATTGGCTAAATAACTGACATAGATCATGAGTGCTTAATCATGGAATCAGATGTCTGCCCCACACCGAAAAGGGGTTGTCCTACTTGCCTAAGGTAGAACTATACTCTTAGCTTAGGTGGGTCCACTAGCTAAAGACCTATGTGGGCACATAGTTTATGGGCTAATGGTATTGCTACTAGAAAACCCGACCTCTACTAACGTAAGGGCTTCCATCCCAAGATATTGTTCCTAGAAACCCGGCCTCTACTATCGTGAGGACTTCCATCTCATATCATTATCCACTCGGTGCTAAGAATAACTCCCATTGAGTTTATATTAAGTCTTGACTTAACTTTATAATTAAGTAAGAATGTCTTGATACTCAATCCAACAATTCATTCTAAAGCTCCTAGATTCATTAGGGGAGACTAGTCTTCAACCCTTAGAATCACTACATGTGACAAACCTTTCACATTGTATGACATTCATACCTAAGTGTGCAAGTAAGAATAATCATCCAATCAACACAACAATTAGATTATAATGTATTCACTTTACTCTCAAAGCAATCTAATTGGATACACACAAGTCTCATACCTATAGACAATTCTCATGGTTTACCCTTCAAAGGCTATAGATCACATTCAACCAATCCTATCTAGAATTACTACATTAGATAATGATGAAAGAACGATTTAAATAACTAAAGTACTACAATTGCAATTTCATGGTATTCATCTTACTGCAATTCACCCACATCACAAAGTCACAAATTAGGGTTATGGGGATTTCATGGATTCATGGATGATTTTATCATAAAAACTACTATAATCAACAATTCAACAGTAATATATGTTAATTAAATCAATGAAAATGTTTTAAGAAAGAATCCATGACTTGGAGTGAAAACCCTAGGTTTTGGAGACTTTTCTACCTTGAAATTGAGAGTTTAAGGACTTCATGGATGAAAGCTAACCATGAATCAAAACTACCATACCTTAATTGAGGATTCTTCATGAATTTGAGTAGAAACGATGAGTCCTTGAACCCTAGACTTTGACTTCTTCTTCTTCTTCTTCAATGGAGGTTTTAGAGAGAAGATTTTGGAGAGGGTTAAGTTAGTTATGATTTGGGTAGTTAAGATTTATGAAGTAAATGGGTTATTCAATGGCTTAAAAACCCTTATATAGGTCTAAATAATCAACATAAAACGAACTCACTTCATAATAACTAACCTAGGAATTTACCCTTACGTTGGCCGAGAGTGGGCAAGTTGCAGGCATGACCTACGCCTTAGACCTACCTACGGTCTGTGGATTGGCCTACTGGCTATCCTGCAGGTCTGTAGGTCATGACCTGCAGGTTTTTTTGGAGGGCTTGACCCACGACACCCACCTATGAGGCATGGTTGGACCTACGGGGTGTAGGTCTCCCTCGTGGGTCACTGCCCATGCAATTTTCTAGGCCTTTTCCTTAAGGACCCATGGTTGGTCCTTGGTGTTTAGTCCTTGACTTTCTAACATGTAAACATGAATTTAAGGTATGGGGAGGTATTTTCTAAGCTTTAACCCTAGCGTCAAGTTTTAAGTTCCATGTTAGACACTAGTTTAGTTTAGAACTTTCCAGAATTTTACATTATCTCTCCTTTGGGAACATTTCCTCGAATGATGATCTGGACACCTTACAGATTTAAAGACTCAAGACTAGAAGCCCATCATGCATGAAACATCAAAATAATGCACAATTCAAAGGAGGAAACATAACCTCCGTCTCAACACATAATCAATGCAATACAAGGGAGTAGGAACGACGTCTAACAACCCAATATTCATGAAGCTCCATATTTCTCATATTCATAAGAGAAACTAACTTTTCCCCAACTAAATAATGCTTAACACAACATCATGGAGCCAATATGCCAAATCTCTCAAAAGCACTCTAATGCATGTTCATCAATACATCTCATGAAGTCAAATAGGCAATTTTTACTAAATGCACAAGAACATGAGGAACATAACCATGAAAACTCATTTTCTCACTAAACATGAATTCATCAAGAACATGCATAACATAAGGAAATCATGAAAAAACTCATTTACACAAATGACTCCCAAAACACTAAAACTCAAGAGAGACTACTTACCTCAAGCTTGATTAGGAGTAGAAGGAAAGATATGAGGGTATTGGGACTTCATATCGGCCTCGGCCTCCCAAGTAGCACCCTAAATTAGATGATTTCTCCATGAAACCTTAACGGAAGCTACTTCCTTGTTTCTCAACCTTTTGACTTGCCGGTCAAGGATCTCTACAAGAACCTCTTCATAGGATTGTCTTTCATCAACTCCCTACCTTTCTAGAGGAATAATGGACACCGGATCCCCAATACACTTTTTGAGCATAGAAACATGAAATATTGGGTGAATCGGGGCCAACTCATAGGAAACCTTCCTAATACGCTTCAAAATTTGATAAGGAACTACAAACCGGTGACTAAGTTTCCCTTTCCTCCCAAACCTCATCACATCGTTCATGTGTGAGATTTTCAAATAGACCCAATCACAAATTTCAAATTCTAAATACCTCCTCCTCACATCGGCATAAGACTTTTGCCTACTTTGAGCCATTTTCAACCTTTCTCTAATGAGACGAACTTTCTCAATAGCCTCATAAACCGATTCGGGACCAATAAGGGAAATCTCACCTACTTTAAACCAACCTACCAGAGACCTACATATCCTACCATACAAAGATTCAAAAGGAGCCATATCGATACTTGAGTGGTGACTATTATTGTAGGCAAATTCTATCAAGGGCAAGTGATCATCCCAATTACCTTTAAAGTCTATAACACATGCCCTCAACATGTCCTCTAATGTTTGAATGGTACGTTCCATTTGACCATCCGTTTGAGGGTTGAAAGCAATGCTAAGCTTCACCTTAGTACCAAGCCCTTTTTGGAATGACTTCCAAAAGTGAGCTGTAAATTGAATACCTCGATCCGAAATGATAGATAGAGGAATTCCATGCAACTTCACTATCTCCCTTATATACAACTTGGCATAGTCTTCCGCTGAGTGAGATACCTTAACGGGAATAAAGTGGGCTGATTTGGTCATCCTATCAATAATGAACCAAATAGAATCATGTTGCCTTCGAGTACGGGGAAAACCCACAATAAAATCCATAGTCACCTCTTCCCACTTCCAAGTGGGAATTGGAATCTCTTGTAAAAAGCCTCCCGGCCTTCGGTGCTCAACTTGACTTGTTGACAATTAGCGCATTTGGCTACAAATCCCGCAATATCCTTTTTCGTACCATTCCACCAATAGACTTCTTGTAGATCACGGTACATCTTGGTGGCTCCTGGATGAATAGAATATCTAGAACCATGAGCCTCTTCTAAAATTTTCTCCCTTAACCCATCAACGTCTGGAACACATAATGGACCTAGGTACCTAAGTACCCCATCTCTCCCTTGGGAGAAAGCCTCAACGGACTTCCGAAGTTCTGACTCTTTCAAATCCATTAATATAGGATCAAGGTATTGTTTAGACTTCACATATACCACAAATGATGATTCAGAACCATTATGAACCGTGAAATCACCCTTAGGAGAATCTACTAGTTGGATACCTAACCGGGCCAATCTATGCACATCACGGACTAGCTCTTTCTTTTCATCCTCTATGTGAGTCACACTACCCATGGATAAGCTACTAAGTGCATCCACCACAACATTAGCATTGCTGGGGTGGTAAAGGACACTCATGTCATAGTCCTTTAAAAGTTCTAACCACCTTCTTTTTCGGAGATTCAAGTCTTTTTGGGTAAACACATATTGGAGACTTTTGTGATTAGTGAAAACATCTAAATGGACCCCATACAAGTAATGTCTCCATATTTTCAAAGCAAGTGCAACCGCCGCTAGTTCAAGATCATGGGTCGGATAATTCTTCTCATTTACCTTGAGTTGCCTTGAAGCATAGGCAACTACATTACCATGTTGCATGAGGACACATTCCAACCCCACTCTCGAAGCCTCACAATATACCACAAACCCATCGGTACCCTCCGGTAAGGTCAACACCGGAGCGGAAGTAGTCTACCTTTCAACTCTTTGAAGCTTTTCTCATAAGCCTCTCACCAATCAAATTTAGCCTTCTTTTGAGTCAAAGCCGTCAATGGGGAAGCAATGGAGGAAAAACCATCAAAAAACCTCCTGTAGTAACCGGCTAAACCCAAAAAGCTTTTAATATCGAAAGGAGTTGGAGGTCTAGGCCAACTCTTGACTGCATCCATCTTCTTAGGATCTACCTTAATACCCTTGCTCGACACAATATGACCAAGAAAGGCTACAAACCTCAACCAAAACTCACAGTTACTAAACTTTGCATATAGTTGGTAATCTTTAAGGACTTGCAATCAATCCTTAAATGGTCCATGTGTTCACCTCACTCCTTGAATAGATCAAAATATCATAGATAAACATGATCACAAACATATCAAGGTAGTGCCTAAACACTCTATTATTAGATCCATAAATGTCGTCGGGGCTTTAATTGAGCCAAATGACATCACAAGGAATTCATAATGCCCATACCTAGTTCGAAAAGCTGTTTTGGGTATATCATTACCTCTCACCCTAAGTTGGTGGTAGCCCAAACGAAGGTCAATTTTTTAGAAGTAGCTAGCCCCTTGGAGTTGATTAAACGTGTCATCGATTCTCGAAAAGGGGATATTTATTTTTAACGGTTACCTAATTCAATTGGCTGTAATCGATGGACATTCTAAGAAACCCATCCTTCTTTCTAACAGACAACACCGGAGCACCCCATGGGGAGATATTTGGTTGGATAAAGCCCTTGTCTAACAAGTCCCTTAGTTTCTCTTTCAACTCCATTCTATAAGGGGGAATGGCGATAGGTTGCGTATTTGGCTAAAGATGAATGCCAAAATCTATTTCCCTTTCGGGAGGAATACCGGGCAAGTCATTGGGAAAGACTTCCGAAAACTCACTCACCACGGGGATTGACTCTAGAGAAGGGGTTTCAGAATCAACATCCATTACCCTAACAGTATGGTAAATGCACCCTTTGGAGATAATTTTTCTAGCTTTGAGACAAGAAACGAATTGACCTCTAGGGATAGAATTCCCCCCTTTCCATTCTAAAGTAGACTCATTTGGAAATTGGAATTTGACCACCCGGGTCCTACAATCTATAGAGGCATAGCATGCATGCAACCAATCCATACCCAAAATTACATCAAAATCAAGGATGTCTAACTCTACCTAATACACCAAGGTAACTTTATGAGACAAAGAAATAGTCCAACTTCTACAAACTATTTTTCCCACTACCGAGTCACCAACCAGGGTAGAGACCGTAAAAGGCTCTAACAACACTTTGGGGGAGTATATCAAACTTCATAGCCATAAGAGGTGTAACAAAGGACAAAGTGGAACCGGGATCTAAAGAAGCATAAACATCAATAGAAAAGACTTGTAACATACCGGTCAACACATCCGGGGAGCTCTCTTGGTCACCACGGGATTGAAGAGAATTAAAGTGGTTTTGCTTTTGAGCAATGGAGTTGGACTCGCTTGGAGGTGTTTGTTTGCCTTCTCTCCCCTTGGCCATGAGTACCGGGCAATCTCTTATCTTGTGGCCACTCTTACCACACCCATAACACCCATCTAAGCCAACTAAACATTTGCCTTCATGTTTTCTACCACATTTTGCACAATTAGGCCTAGCAACAAAAGAACCACCACTATTACCTCCTTGTGGTTTAGGGTTGGAAACCCTATCCTTCTCAACCCTTGGAGTACTAGAGGAGCCTTGATTGGAGAATATTTGCTTAAACCTTTGCCGACCTTGCCCATCGGACTTAGCATTGGAGAAATTACCATCACCGATTCTAGCTCTTTTTACCTGTGTTGCCTTGGAGTTTATCATCCTCCATTTATTGAGCATGCACCATAAGGCATGAGATATCCATATCATGAAGAAGCATTGCCGTACGACATTCTTTTCACTCCAATTTAGACAGACCTGTCACATACCTACTAATTTCATCCCTTGGATTTTCCACCATAGATGGAGCATACTTGCACAACTGGGTTAACTTTAGAGAATATTCTTGAACACTCATACCTCCTTGACGATGGTTGGTAAACTCTTCCACCTTAGCTTCCCTCTTCTCTCGGGGAAAAAACTTATCAAGGAATGCCTTCTTGAACACTTCCCAATCTATCAGACCCGCTTCCACCGGCCTATTCCTCTTTTATTGAGTAAGCCATACTTGAGCCACACCCATCAATTGGTAAGCGGCTAGCTCCACTTTCTCTACCGAAGTCACCCCTATGGCATCAACTATCTTATAAACCTCTTTCACAAATTTTTGAGGGTCCTCCCCTACTCTGGAACCAAGAAACATAGGAGGGTTCATCCTTGCAAAATCCCTCAATATAGAAGCTGCGGAATTCACATTGGTGTTCAAAGGAGCAATCACCTCTCTATTGGCTCGAGTAGTCGCAACTTGAGCCAACAATTAGGTAGTAGACCGAAATTCCGCATGAGTCACATTTTCAACAACGGGGTCAACCGAAGCTTGGTAAACTTGAGGAGCTTGATTTCCTTGAGGAACTCCTTGATTCACAATCTCATCCTCCACCCTTTTAGCATTTTCCCTTTTTGTATTCATTTCATGAAGACATAAGAAAAGGGTTAGGAAAGGGACCTTTATAGAGTTAAACTCTAAAGAATCGGTCCGTTTGAGGTTGTTCCATTCTCTCTATTGGGAAAGGCAAGCAAGTGGTTGGCTAAATTGCCAAGCGATTCCATCACTTCTTGGTTGGAATTGGTCACAGTATTCCAAGTGAGATTTTTCCCTCTGTCAAAGATGACGATGCTTAGGGATAGCATCAAAAGTTTCAATCGCTTGGAAGGTGAACAGATCCACGAGATGTGGCTAAGGTTTTAAAAGTTATTGCTGCAATTCCCACCTCATTGATTGCCCAACAACCTACTGCTACAATACTTTTATATGAACCTTGACTCGGTGAACAAATGAGTTGCTAACCAACTTGTTACCGGTGGTATAATGCAACAACCCTATGAAATAGCCTCCCAACTCCTTGATTACATGACAAAGATCAACAGGGAATGGTACACTAGTGAAGATAGAGTCTCTTCTCTCAACTTTAGAATGACAAATGAGCAGATAAAAAAATATCAAGAGAGACACAAACATGGCAATGATGATGACCTAGCTAGATATCTTGTCTAAAAATGTCATAGGTGTTAGTACAAGGAGTGTTAATGTTGTGGGTGTTGGAGAAGTAAACCACGATGAATCCCAATTTGAAGATCAGTACAATGAGGAAGTGAACTTCCTAGCCAACCAAGGAGAGGGTTATCGTGCTAACTACCCAAGACCGGGTGAAAATCAGGGATCAAACATGGATGAAGGCTAAAGAGTCCTGGTGCGATCATAACGCCACTTGTAAGGAAAGATATGAGGATAAGAATAGGTATGTTCCTCCCCATAAGCATAAAAAGGCCAAAGACTTTAAGGGTGGTCGCACGGAATACATGCTCTCCCGAATTCTCAACAAGGTTGTAGGGTACGATAACGTTATGAAAGAAATGAAAGAAGATGTTTCGACTCTCAACTAGACGATGACCTCTCACTCAATCTCAATTAAGCACTTGGAGACCCAAATGGGTCAGGTTTCTTCGCAGTTTAACCCAAGACAACAAGGGGGGTTGCCTAGTGATACTTTGGAAAACCCAAAAAATGAAGTTTAAATAGGTATTTGCGTCGTGCCACAATGTTAAACTAAGGTGCTTCCTTAGAGACAACCAATGTTTTTAATGCTTTGTGTTTTTTTTGAATAACGGGTATTGATTGTGAAGGTTGAAAGTGGAGTGTGATTGAGAATGTGCAGTTTGGCGAGCTAAGAGTCCAGTCGGTGACTTGCCGAAGAGTCGGTGAGCCCGACTTGGACTGCCGTTGGACTCACAACAATAGGACGTGGAAGTCTGTAAAACTCGGTAAGCCATTGGCTGAATCGGCGACTCACCAAACAGGTCAACGAGCCCAATTTTGTCCGCCCTTTGGACCCCCAAATTAAGTGGAGGTCCAGTAAAACTAGGCGAGGTTAGTCACCAGTCGGAGGATCACTGAGTTGTTCGGTGAGGTTAGTCACCACTTGACGGATCGCTGAGTTGTTCGGCGAGGTCAATTAATACCGCTGAACGGGCCACGAACTGAAAGGTTGAAAAGGCCAAACAGATTAAATTTTCAAAATCTTTCGCATTCTCTCATTTTTAAACGCGTGCATTCTCACCCGCACTCTAGATTATCATTACTTTCCCATATTTTGCTATTTTCCTTCGTTTGTGTGTGTGATCTCGTGCTTGGATTTCGATTACTTTGCCTCCTAGCTTATCAAAATATGTATTCAACAGTAAAGTTGTTTTTTTGAACACTGAACTCTAGATTAGTAGTTGAATTCGAATGCTCTTGGTAGATTTGTGTTATTGTGTGTTGGGCTTGTGTTTAACTCCTGTTTGATGCATTGGTTTGCCTATTTTGTGTTTCGAAAGTGTGCCTAATTGCTTAAAATGATAAATCGCCGTGTTTAATGCGTTCAAATTGACTCTAAATTATTGGGTTATGGTTATTTTATGTTAGGTCTAGTTGGGTGAAGTCTGAGTAACTCCTAATTGAGCCAAATGGCATAATTTTCCCAATGATGGAGCGGTTGACGTCATTCTTAAGCGCAAAAGTCATCAAATGGTCAATTTTGGCCAAATCGGGGTAAGTCTGAGTACCTTGGAGGCATAGTTCTTGTGGGTCCTATATGAATTACATAGTGTATGAGTTTGATTTTGAT
Source organism: Solanum stenotomum (assembly GCF_019186545.1). Classification (NCBI taxonomy): domain Eukaryota; kingdom Viridiplantae; phylum Streptophyta; class Magnoliopsida; order Solanales; family Solanaceae; genus Solanum; species Solanum stenotomum. Next base: position 17,452,073 of record NC_064291.1, on the reverse strand, counting down.
TTTGGGGGCTGCGGGCTTGATTTTGGGAAACGGCGTTGAAATTTGGCACGTTGGGCAATTTAGCGAGCTGGGTCGAGCTCGCCGAACGGTTCGGTGGTTCTCCAACATCCCCCTTTTATCACTTTTAATTGGTGAATTTGGCTAATTGGAGTCTGTAATTTTTGGTGGGAAGCCTGAGCTGCCTGAGTTCACTCGGCGACTCGCCGAAAGGTGCTTTGATCTCCCTTTCTATGCCCCTAACCCCTAAAGAAACTGTGAATTTTGGCGGGTTAGTCTAAACTCGCCGAGTGGTGTCAGGGACTCACCGAAAGGCCTTGCACATCGCGAACATGCCATACTTCTGGAAAAAATTTCAAGATGGTCCTTTCGGCGAGCCCGATTTGACTCGCCAAAGTGACTTGGCAACTGGTTCAGCGAATATTTCTGCAACTTGAATTTTACATATTTTCTTGAACTATTCCTAACTCTTTTCGATGTGTTTTGTAGATATGTGTAGGACCAATTGGGAAGAATGTCATGATACAAGGGTACCCCATAGACGTAAGAAGACACATAATGCCCCTAAGGAATCATATAAGCCACTTAGCATCATCATCACATATGTAAAGAACAATATAGAGTAGAAATACATTTTTCAAAGTCTTTAGAAATCAAAGTAAAGCTGAAGTGTTTACTTGTCTCATAATGCCATCTATTACAATAGGAGTCTCAAAATAGGGTCAAAGCCCTTAACACATAATTCTCAAATGAAAGTACAAGAATGAAACTAGAAAATCATCATCCATCCTTGAACCATGAGGACTCGCTACTAAGCGAGGAGAATAGTGATACGTCCAAACTTACACCTTAATCAAGAGATATAAATGGTCGAAGTCAATTTATAGAATTCAACGTGAGTTGAGGTCGATCCCACAGAGAATATCTTTACAAAAATGATTTCATTGTCGCGTTTTACTCAAATGTCGTTAATATTTCCTAAAGAAACAATTACAGAAAGTAAAATGGGTTTATTTGTGATGTTCTAGTAACTAAGATTTGTAATCAAAATCTAGATTAACAATTAACAGAGTTTTCAGTTCTCAAGTTATTTCGATGATTAAAAGAAACCAGGATTGTGTTCCCCATAACGTTACTCCTAATGTTCTTCCGTAGTTGAGTTTCAAGCAATTTATCTTTACAAGATGCAGACTAATTAGATATATCTGATACTTCTCAGTCTAATCAGATAATGTTCACTCAAGTCCTCTCGGTCCTAGAGTGTTACTAGTTTTACCCTCAATTACAATGGTGTTAAACTTCTTTTCTCTCGAACTCAAACTTTGACTCCATTTCTTATAGTTAATTTAGATTTTTCCTAACTATTATTTTTCTCTCGAACAAATAATAGATACAAGTTTACTCCAATGCGCGCACTCATCAGAATACGTGAATAATGAAAGCTAGATTATAAATTGCAAATATAAATAGCCTATCACTCATTTTACAGAATTACACTTTGATTTTACGTCATAGATCCCACAATCCCAGTTGTGGTATTTAGCCACTCATGATTTCATGTAAACATTCAGAAATAAAAAATGAAAACATGTTTAGAAAGTACTTACGAGAATAAGCCAATCAATAAGCCAATTCGATAATTCAAGAACTAAAAATCCAAACTTCGAACTTAATTTAATGTCAAAGTCAAAAGTAAAAAACTAAGAATAATGCAAACTTGTTAGTCGTTCAAGCTACGATAAGATAAAATTCAAAAAATGATCTAATTAATTCAAATAAAGTTTTTAAAAAAGAGTCCTACTCGAAGTAGGACTGAACTGTCGGCAACTTCACTGCCACTTCTATGACCCGTCAAGGGCTTCACGGTTCATGAAGCCTTTTGTGGTCTTTACTTGGACTCGCCCAAAACAGGCTCTTTAAGACCTGCACACTGTATCATCACGGACACTACCACGACTCATGACAATTACCACGGTCCGTGTAGTTGTCCGTGGTCTTCACTTAATGAATTCCCTCTTCAACTTTCCAATGCCCCTTCACTGATTCAACTTTAGGAACTGTATCACGACCCATCAAAGGTATTATGGTACATCAAGTCGCCCGTGGTCCTCACTTAGCATTGCCACAAAATGCCTTCTCAAAGCCTGCTCATTGGAAATTACATCACGGACAACACCACGGACCGTTGAAGAGATCACGGTCCATCTGTGTCTGTGGTCTGCACTTAAAACTTTCCAAGATTGGGTCTCCAATGCTAGCCTCCTGGAAATTGTACCACAGATGCTATCACGATCAATCTTGAACTTCATGGCCCGTAAAGGCGTCCGTGATCTTCACTTGATTTGTCAGCACTTTAGGTTTCAGCTTGCATTTTCATCTTTTCTATCTTCTTTCTCTTTCACTTGTTTCACTTGTACAAACACTACCAAACACATTATATCCACATAAATACACTCGAATCTAGTATCAATTCTTAGTTTTCAAGCATCAGATGTGTCAAGATTTCGCGGCACATCAACATCCTCAACTTAGAACCATTACCTGTCCTCAAGTGATGAGAAATCAATACATTTAGCCCTTAAATCATTCAAACACTTTTGAACTTTCGCAACAGCCATCTCAAGTACAATTTGTGTCCAAAACCATGAACCTAACATGCAAGGATCAATATATGACATCTCATTACTCATAGTCGATCATGCTTTTGCTTGTGAACTATTAGCTAACATAATCTACTCTCAAATGCAATCACTGTGTCCTCACACCAAAGAAGTCCCTCACTCATGACAGTTAGGACTAAGTACTATGCTCGCATTCCCAAAGAACTTCTAACACTAACAACAAACTCCCATAGGCTTGCCCTTTCTTTCTACGCATTATCTTTCAAACACCCAAAATAGGATCACTGTAGGACTTTATCGGCTTCTAACATAGGCTCAGGCTAGGGAATGGATATTTGGGTTTGTAAGTGACTAGTCCCTTGGTTTTCCAAAGTTTTATTTTCACACAACTCTTTTCTGAGCGATTCCCTCTTTTTCTTCATTTCAACACATCCCAATAGCAACTATTTTCTTTTTCTTTTTCTTTTATTCTTTTTCTTTTCCTTTCTTCACACTTTTTTTATATGCACTCAACTCACTTGTTAAACCTTCTTTTTCACTTCTTCTTTTTGCTCGGATTGCAATCACACTCAACTTAGGCTTTTGGCCTGAGTTGTGACATCGTATCTTCGGAGCCCAAAGGATATGATATTTACTGGGTAAGAACAAAGATTGGTTTTTAGGCTCAAATCGGGTTCAAGGGATAAGCTTTTTGTGTGGTTGTTCTATTTTTGGCTTTTTAATGTCTTAAACAAAAAATGGCCTACTAATCCTTCGCTATCCAGTTATTGTCATATTTAAGCAAGACTACTCGGGCAAGTTCTAGTTTTTGCTCCTAGTGTTAGACTTCGAGCAAAACTCACAAAAACATGACACATGACTACACTCTCCAGTTTCTTGGTTCACCACTTTATTGATCAGACTAGCAGTGTTCAACATGTAAGTATCTAAGATGTCATCTAAAGATCCTACTACGAAAATCTCAGAACAAGGTAATCATTACAGACAGACTAGCTTCTACACACCTCAACACACCAACACAAGCACATGACCATAGCAGTTTTCACAGTAAACACATAGTCAACCTCCATTCATTCTAATAGCTAGAATGGAAGGTAACTCACCACCCCCTCCCCAAACAAAATGCTTTGCCCTAAAAGTCAATAAAGAAAACAAAATAGGGCTATGAGGAGGGGTCATACATGTGGCGCTCTAGGTGCCAGTAGTCGGATCTGCATTGAAACCCTTATCAACAGGTGCACTCTCAGAAACCAGTGCAGGATAAGGCTGGCTAGTGCCCACCAGGACAGGGACTCCGCCACCAGAAGCTCCAGAGTGTTAAGCTCCAGTTAACACTCTATCTTATTGTTGTTGCTCAAGTTCTTATTTTTCTCTATCTTCTCTCCTTGATGCCATGCGAGCTTTCTTGTGTTGCCTTCTTTCCTCTCTGGAAAAGTCAGTTGGTAGATCATCATCAGATTCTCCAGCTTTTTTATTTCTCTTGCCGAATTTGCTTTTAGGGAGTTCCATCCAGATATCGTCAAGAGACTGAGTAGTAGGCTGCACATCAAATATCTTCATTAATGAGTCTGGCATGACTGGAGTGGGCACCTATACCGACATTTTAGCCAGTTTAGCATCTTGGAACTCGCATTTCGGCCAACTGCTTCTTGAATTCTTCATCATTGCCCGATCCGGCAACCTGCAATTGTGTTTGGACATGGGCCTCCAAGTCATCCATCATGTTCTTTAAAACAGCAAGCTCCTTCCAAATTTCATATTTTATACTCTTCTCCGTGGCTAACACATCGCGCTCTTTGAGCTGAGGCATCCGGTTGACAATTTGGTCGACCAATGTCCTTGTCTGTCGCTGATCTGCAACCAACCTTTCAAGGAAAGATGTGGGAAAAGTGATATAAGTACCTATAGTCTGGGAGTCTGTAGCAGGTGACGATGATGGTGCCCTCAAAGCTAGCTGTGATGGCTCACCCTGCTCAGTTTGGCCTGCAACCTGTGGGATGACTACTAGAGCATGAGGTACTACCCCTAACGGTCCCACCGCTCCTGATTTTCTCCTAAAAAGAGGATTGTTGACATCCTGGATTTTGGAAGCTGCAGTTATCTTGGATGCCGCAATCGGTTTATCTACCAACTTATTTGGAGAAATGTTCGCTTGCAAGTAAAGTTTCCCTATTAGACAGGGAAATGACAAACCTGCTCGGTCATTCAGCGCTCTGTCTCGCATCTCCGTGGTTATGATCTGACCTGCATTCACAAGGTAACCTACCACGAGGTAGGCAACCAATGATGTTAATGATGAAGACAGTTTATTATCATTTACTGTGGGTCGCAGTTGAGCTTGAACTATTGACCACAAGACCTTGGCTGGAAAGGTGAGGGATACTTTTGTAATGGCACATGTGGATCAGACACCCATGCTACTGCCTCTCTTTCTGTAGCAATGTAACCAACAATCCAACGCATGATGTATGCTCGTGAAGTAGGATCCTTAATCTCTGATTCACTCGTGACAGCGTGCTTGTAACGACCCAAAAAAATGAACTAGTGAAACTAGAGCCTCACATGTGAGTTTGGCGTTGAGAACTTGATGAAATGATGAGAAATGACAGTGACGTCCGGAAACTAGTCGTTTGAACTAGTAAGTTGTAAGGGTCTTGTCGTTGAAGTTTGGAGTGTTGTTTAAGGGCTTAAGGGGTTGATTAGCTAGTTGATTAATCACCTTTATAAGCTAGCAAGACCTTAATCTAGGTCATGAAATCATTTAGAACCGAGACCCTCAAAACAGTCCCCTAAAAATAGTTTTTAGTTTTAAATTAGGAGTGAGGGTCAACTTTAAATGGTCATATCTTTTAGCTCAAAATGAATTAGGTGGACCATTACCTATCCAATTAAAGTTATCTGAGTCCTCTTTCCAACGCCACCGAGTTTCCCCTTTTCCGATCTCGGAGTAAAAAGTTATGCCCAAAATAGTGAAGCACTGTCAGCATGGACGAGCTTAGACGGGTTTAGTGGAAACTTTTAAGTGGGTCCTTATTTCTTTTCCTAAGTTGAGCCCCTTTTATTATATGCCTTTCCTAGCAATTATAAAACCCTTCTAGACCAAATTCTTCCATTTTAAGTCACTCCAATTAGAATTAAAAAGAACTCACCTCCTCTCAAATACTTTTCTCTCTACAATCCTCCATTTTAAGAAGGTCAAGAACTTGGAGCTAGGGCTTGGATTGAAGGTGGTTTCTTCATCAATTTTCTTGGGGAATCTTAACAAAGGTATGGTGACCCTTGATCCTTGATTATCTTTCCTTCAAGGAGTCCATTCAAAAGGGTTTCAAAAGTCTTCAAAGAACAAAACTTCTATTTTCTATTCTAGGTATGGGTTCATGGGTAAAATGTTTTCAAAGTCATTATATTGGTGAATTGAAGTTCTATTTATGATTTTAAGATGATTTTTATATGAAACTTCTTCAAGAACCCATGTTTTCATTAAAAGCCTAGAATTTGCTAATGAAGTGGGTTTAATGCCTATGATTTAATGTTGATGAAATTGTGTTTAGATTGGATTGTATTGTTGATTTATATGGTTTTCTATACCTATTTATGATGAATTGTTGGTATATGGATAATTGAGGATTGTGGCCTTATGGGCTAGTTATGGAAGAATTCTCTTGTGGTAAGAAAAATGGTTGGGACTTGAGTGTTGTTGATTATGGCTTTGGAGGATGGTAAGTTGGCTTAATCTCATATTATGGATAAAAAAATTGTTCTTGCTTGGTTTGATCCACTTATGGTGGAGGTGTTTAATTATGGAATGTATTGTGACCATGGCCTTGAAGGCATAGTATGAGAAATATAAGTGTTACATGACATTTTTATGAATGGACATTTAATGGAGCTAATGTGATCATGTTATGAACGTAAATGTGTTATTATTGAAAGGATTTTTCTCAATTTGACACTCATGAATGTTGATGATAGAATATGAAGGATTCTCCAATTTATTGCATATCTCGAATTGGTAGAGCTTGTGCATCATTTTCTTGTTTAAATGATTATATTATTGGTTGTTGAATCCTCGGATCGGTAGGCTAGTAGCACCCTTCCACTCATGATAATAATGAACCTTGGAATCGGTAGGCTTATCGCACCCTTCCATTAATGATAGTAATGAACCTTGGAGTCGGTAGGCCTATGGCACCTTTCCATGAAGGTTAATGATGAGACTTGAACCGGTAGGCCCATGGCACCCTTTCAAGAGGAGTTAATGAGCTTTCCTAAATGAACCTTGAAACGGTAGGCTTAAAGCACCCTTTCACGTGTTAATGAATGTAATTTGGAGTTGGTAGGCCAATGGCACCTCTCATATGTGATAATGTCAAGGTAACGAACTATTCTATGGGAATGTAGGCTAAGCACCGAGTGGATTTGGTTAGATGGAAACTCCCCCAATGGTTAGGCATGAGTTTCAATGATCGTCTACCTTATCCCATAAACTATGTGCCCGCATAGGTAGCTAGTGGATCCATTAAGCTATATATACCGGTCTTCCTTAGGCAAGTAGACCACCTCTTTACGGTGTGGGGACTTATGACACCGGATTCCATGACAAGCTCTCATGGTCTATGTCGGTTAAATGCTTACTTCCCATCATGTGAGATTTCATTATGGTTTCTTGATAGGCTCTACAAAGTGTAGGTAGTAGTATGGGATGCTACCTATACATTGCACGAGTAGGCTTGGAGAGGGTCATAGTGAGTTTCTCTAAATCCTAATGTATGTGACACAATTGTGGCCTAAATAAGGTTATTAAAGAATGTTGGCTCTCAAATGCTTAATATGAGATGCATGCTATACTTGGGTTATATTATGAGTTATTTTCCCTTGTCATGTCTTAATTAATGATATACCTCTTATGTATGAATATTGTGCAAAGGTGAAAGAAAGGAATGATAAGTTACTTTAAGTGACCTAAATGTGGTGCCTTAGTATGGATGGTGGTATGGGACGCCATCCATACATTGCACGAGGTATAGCATAAGGGTTGCTTGAGGTGAAGGTCCAAGGTAAAGGTTTTCATGTTGATATTGTTTAAAGGTGATATTATGACTTACTTGATGTTTATGCTTGTCTTGTATGTCTTTTATGCAACTGTTCATGATACTTCAAAAAGTGGCATAATGCATGGTTTCTAGCCAAAATGTCCCTTTTAAAGCATGTTTTGCATGGTCATCATACTTAGTACTTAATTGTGCTAATTCCATATTTCTCTATTTTCTACTAGTGTAGGTTCCGGAAAGTGAGCGGGTTCTATAGTAAGCTTGGAACTTGAAGTTCTTCCAAGATCTTGTGGTATGTCCTCATATGTCGAGGACAAGACTTTTCTATTCTAATTTTATGATAAGGTTCTTGTAATAGACTTAATAGACTTATTTTGATTGTAAAGGGCCGTGTCCCTACTTATGTTTTGTGATTGTGTCTAAGATGGCCATGTGAGACTTAGACTTCCGCTGTGTGTTTTTAAAGTTGTTTTAATGAAGCTTGAATGTTTGGATGTAAATAAGTTTTTAATTCCGCACTATTATCATTATTGAATGCAATGAATGACTATGTGGCTTGTATAAGACCCCTTCGGGGTCAAATACGCCTTGTTACGACTTGGGGGTGCTCCCGGGTCGTGACAGTGGTGTTTGCCCTCAAATAGTCCTACAGAATCTGGTGCGGTATAATCGGGGTCATATAGTATTCTATTAATAGTTTCCTCAGAGAAGTTCACAATCTTACCCCGCACAGTGATTGTATCTAAAGGAGCCAATATGGCTGCAAGTGTCTTCTGTGTTCGCTTTGTTGTTTCAGTTTCTGCAGCAATGTTCATTAGGGTGGCGGCGTAGATAGTATAGAACTCTCGAGGTAGATGACCGGTGTATTCCCTAGGAGCATTGTTCATCCATCCAAACTGATGAATCTGAAACAGTCTGTAAATCTCTGGAAATGCCTAGATGTTTGCCATCACTACTCTAGTCTCAAGCATGAGTGGTCTCTTTCTAAATCCCCCTGACTTGTTCATAATTCCATTTTTGAAGAACTCCTCCGACCTGTTCACCGTCCACATAGACCTGAAACAATCAATCAGTTGTTGTCTCACCACTGGGTCAAATTCGTGGAGGTGAACATACTGAACCATTGTGTCATCTGGTGTAACCTCATCATCCCCTTCTACTGCACCTGCCTCTGTCTGAGCTCCATTTTCAACTTGTGGTCCTACAGTGGTTGGAGATGTGGTTGCATCTTCTTGATAGTCGCTTTCAGACTCTGCACTGCCTCACGAACCATCATGGCTTCCCGAACTAGCATCCAATTTACTTCCGGATTCCTCTCTGCTAACTGAACTACTACCTCCCTCTTCAGACTGGGGAGGAGTGTCATGGAGAATTGCCCTTCTTGTTTGTGCTCTAGTATCCCAAGGTGAGTGATCCTCAATGGTGGTATTTATTTGCACCTCGAAACTACTAGACTCGGAGTCATTATGACCTTCTAATTGAGAAGCAGTGGGGGAGGAATGTTTGGTTGTGTTCTATCTTCGGGGAGCCATAGTAACTGAGAATTACAAAATTCATTAGTTACGCAAATCAATAAAATGACACATTATTGGGTACTCAGACTTCTCCTGTGTAAGTACAATGTGACGCCTTGCCTTAAGAGTGTCGTCACCTAATCTATCAATGGGAAGGGCCACAGAATCAAAAGATGAAACAGAAATAAAAGTACAAAAAGTAAACTATACCGGAGCTCACATGGGCCATAGTACGGACCATGTTCGTAAAACTTCTCGTGGATTTGTTATAGAATCAGTGTATAACAGTGGGTTGACCAAGTATTGTTCCTGGCTAATTCCACGGTCCGTGGAGTGAACCATGGTCCCTGGTAATGCCCGTGAACATAACCAGTGATGGTATGAAATGCCCAAGTGTGGTACACGAGTTGTTTCACGGCTCGTAGTAGCTTTCACGATCTGTGAAGCCTATCGTCGTCTTACACTTGGGCACTCAATCAGTCTTTGTAACCCCCAACTTCATTATAGGATATGTTATCCCCATTTTTGACACAGGATCACAACATAACTACTAACCCACAATAATTCAACAATCACAAGGACAACAAGAACAATATTCATCCAATACACATATACCTTAATCCTACCCACGTAAAAATAATCAATTGTACACAACGCATACTAATATCCATCAAACATAAGACAACTGAATGTAATACTCATTCAACCAAACACATACCCAAACATCAACACTGTTCTTCATATATTCAATTACCCCACATAATATCACAACCAATTTAGACAAAACTCATATAAACCCATAACAATTCATCAAACCCTCCTAAGTAGATATCATCAAAGATCAGTTCTCACACAATCATGCTTAATTTCGATCAAATATAAGCAATTCTAACTTTTTTATAGATAAAATTAAACATATAACAACTGAATTAGGAAACTTACGTTGAATGAGAGCAAAATTTGGTTCGACACTTCGATGAACCTAGGAAACTTACACAGAGATATAATGAACCACACTTCGATGCTTTGACACTAGAACTAGGGTTTTGATTGTTCAAAAATTTTGGAACTTACGGATGATGGAAACCTAGTTATACTTGTGATAACCGTTATGGAAGAGAGAATGGGAAGAAAAGATGACCCTTGGCGCTTTATGGACTTAATATACACTTTAATTTCAATTCTTCCTTTCGCGAAGGTCGGGTCGGGTTACCGACATTCTGGAGCATAGCCGACGGACCGTGAAGTTATCCGTGAAGGGCACCATGGTCTGTATAGTGGTTCGTGAACATGACTTGAAACTAAAGTTCTTAGTTGAGGTTCACGAGAGGCTAAACGGTCCGTACAAACGATGACGAACCGTGAACCCTTCTGTGAACCATTTTGTGGCAATTTCTAGTAGCTTCCTTAGGTTGTTGTTGAAAATGATGGGCCGTGAAGTTGCCCATGAAAGGCACCACGACCCGTGAGGCTGCTCGTAAAGAGCTATTTGCACCCAGTTCCTGCAATTCTTAACTCCAGTCTCTCCTGCACACATCAACACACAGTGACTCTATAAAAATATAAACAAATGAGGAAAAGGAAATTACCTATTACAATTACATCTTGGGTTGCCTCCCAAGCAGCGCATAATTTAATGTCACGACGTGATGCAAGTTACTTGATTACTCAGACTTCATCAAGTTTACATTCCTCCACAATCTTCATATCTTCTGGAACACCCAAGTATGCCTTGATTCGCTGACCATTGGCTTTGAATCTCTCACCCTTGTCATTTTCAAGCTCAATAGAACCCGACTTGAACAACCTGAGTAACCTTAAAAGGTCCAGACCATTTGGATCTCAATTTTCCCAGAAACAAACAAAGTCTGGAGTTGAAAAGTAAAACCAAGTCACCAGGAGTAAAGGTTCTCTTCTCAATATGTTTATCATGATATAGCTTCATCCTCTCCTTGTACAGTGCTAACCTCTCAAATGCTGTCAATTGGAACTCATCCATCTCATTGATCTGATCAAATCTCAAGTTTGCAATTTCACCCCAACTAAAGTTCAGCTTCTTCAAAGCCCAGAGTGCTTTGTGCTCAAGCTCAACTGGAAAATGACATGCCTTTCCAAACACCAATCTATATGGGGACATACCAATAGGTGTCTTGAAAGTTGTCCGATATGCCCATAGAGCATCATCTATCTTTCGTGCCCAATTTGTCCTGTTGGCATTCACTATTTTAGTTAGAATCACCTTAATTTCTCTATTAGACACCTCTACTGGGCCACTAGTCTGTTGGTGATAAGGTGTTGCCACCTTGTGTTGTTTAACCCCATATTTGGTCAGAAGCGCACTGAATACCTTGTTGCAGAAATGGGAACCGCCATCGCTGATGATAGCTCTGGGTAAGCGCAATGAATACCTTGTTGCAGAAATGGGAACAGCCATCACTGATGATAGCTCTGGGTGTGCCAAACCTTGAGAAGATATTCTTCTTCAAAAAACCAGCAACACTCTTGCCATCATTCTCAAGCAAAGCGACTGGCTCGACCTATTTGGACACATAGTCCACTGCCACCAATATGTACTTCTGCCCATAAGAGCTCACAAATGGGCCCATGAAATCGACTCCCCATACTTCAAACAGCTCCACCTCCAGAATATATGTCATGCGTAACTCATGGCGTCAAGAGATGGCTCCTTGCTGGTGGTACACATCACAACTCCTTACTATGTCTATCGTATCCTGATGAATTATGGGCCAGTAGTGCCCACACTGAAGTATCTTGTGGGCTATACGAGCACCTCCATGATGACCACCTATCGGAGATGAGTGACTAGCTTCTAGAATATGCAACATCTCAGCTTTAGGAATACATTGCCTGATGATGTTGTCAGCACACACCCTGTACAGATAAGGTTCATCCCAAAAATAATTACCCACATCATGCAGGAACCTCTTCCTTTGCTGAAATGTCAGCCCATCAGGCATCAAATCACTAACAAGAAAGTTAGCAAAATAAGCAAACCAAGGATTAAGATCAAGAGTGGCAGCCAATACCTACTCATCCGGGAATGGATCATTGATTTCTAGTTCATGTTCCTCTTTCTTTTCATCCTCCAACCTAAACAAGTGATCAGCCACCTGGTTCTCACAACCTCTCCTATCCTTGACTTCAAAATCAAACTCCTGAAGAAGTAATACCCATCTGATTAACCTTGGCTTGACATCTTTCTTAACCACGAGTTATCTCAGAGTTGCATGATCCGTATGGACTGTCACTCTAGTACCCAACAAGTAAACTCTGAATTTCTCGAAAGCATACACCACAACCAGTAGTTCCTATTCAGTAACTGTGTAATTTCGTTGTGCTTCATTTAGTGACTTACTAGCATAGTAAATCGGATGGAACATCTAGTTGCGCTTCTGCCTTAACACAACTCCTAAAGAAGTACCATTAGCATCACACATTACCTCAAATGGCTCAGCCCAATCTGGGCCAATGATCAATGGGGCAGAAATCAGCTTCTCCTTCAGGCATTCGAAGGCTCTAAGACATGCCTCATCAAAAATAAAATTTAACCTCCTTCTCAAAAAGCTTGCACATAGGGTGTGCAATTTTCGAGAAGTCCTTGATGAAGCACCTATAAAATCCAGAATGTCCTAAGAAATTTTGAACACCCTTCAAACAAATAGGTGGAGACAACTTTTCAATCACCTCAATTTTGGCCTTGTCGACCTCTATCCTATTTTTGTGACACCTTGTGCCCAATGACTATGCCTTCCTTGACCATGAAATGACACTTCTCTTAGTTAAGCACTAGGTTGGCCTCCTCGCATCTCTGTAGGGCCCTGCTAAGATTAAGCAAACATTCATCAAAGGTGTCACCTAACACTGAAAAAATCATCCATGAAAAACTCCTAAGTGTCCTCCACCATGTCCGAGAAGATAGACATCATACACCTCTAGAAAGTTGCCGGTGCATTATATAATCCAAATGGCATGCGTTAAAATGCAAAGTTGCCATAAGGACATGTAAAGGTGGTCTTTTCCTGATCTTCAGGAGCAACTGATATCTCGTTGTAGCCAGAGTATCCATCTAATAAGCAGTACCACCTTTTTCCAGCCAACCTGTCAAGCATCTAGTCCATGAAAGGAATCGAGAAGTGATCCTTCACGGTCCACTTGTTCAGCTTTATGTAGTCCATACATACTTGCCATCCAGTGACTATTTTTTATGGGACCAACTCGTTCTTTGCATTTGCAACCACAGTCATACCACTCTTTTTTGGGCACACATTGCATTGGGCTGACCTAGTGACTGTCAGAAATAGGGTACACCACCCCATCATCTAACCACTTGATGATCTCTTTTTTAACCACCTCTTGCATAGATGGGTTTAACCTCTACTGGTGTTCAATGCTTGGGATGCAGTCCTCCTTAAGTTGGATCTTATGGGTGCATATACCCGGAGGTATCCCAATGATGTCAGCAATGGTCCACCCGATAGATCTTTTGTACCTTACCAACACTTTTATAATAGCTTGGACCTGTTCATCATTCAAATTTGCAGCAAAAATCATAGGTGAAGTGTTGTTAGTGCCCAAAAATACATACCTCAGGTGGTTGGGTAACTGTTTCAGTTCCAACATAGGTGGCTCCTCAATGGATGGTTTTGCGGGAGGGCTTGGCCTATTTTTCAAATCCATGTCTAGTTTCTTTGGAGCATAAGAGTGTGCTCCCATTCCCTGCAATGCATTCATGGTCTCTACATAGTCAGACCAGAAATCAGCTTCAGTATTTATCAACACGACAACTAAGGTTTCAATAGCCAACCTCTCCTCAATGGTTACTCCCATTTCTTCTTCATAAAAAACCTCTATCGTAGACACCACATTCATGTTATGTGGGTATTTGATTGACCTGCAAATATTAAACTTTACCTCTTCTTTGTTGAGTCTGAACTTCAGTTCTCATCTCTCAACATCTACCAATGCTCGTCCTATGGCCAGAAATGGTCTTCCCAAAATTATAGGAACGTCAAAATCCACTTTGCAATCCAAGATCACGAAGTCTGCCAGAAAGATGAATGTGTCCACCTTTACGAGCACATCATATAGGATGCCCACATGCCACTTCACTAACCTATCTGCCATCGTCAACCTCATTGCTGTGGGTTTTGGAACTGCTAACCCCAGTTGCTTGTAGATGGCTAGCGACATCATTCTTATACTTGCCCCTAAATCACACAAGCCCTTTGCAAATTTGATTGACCCAATGGTGCATGGTATGGTGAATGCACCTGAATCCTCTTTCTTCTATACCAGAGATCTAGTAGCAATAACACTGCAGTGATGAACATGGTTAGTCAAATCAATACTTACAACTCTCTTCTTGGTAACCAAGTCTTTCATGAACTTGGCATATCTTAACATCTGCTCCAGGACTTCCACCAATGGTATGCTTACTGACAGCTGTCTCAGCATGGTGATGATCTTCTCAAATTTCCCATCCTCGGCTTTCTTTTTTAGCCTTTGAGGGAAATGAGGAGGTGGTCTTGGGATCTGCTGTAAAGGAATAGTTCCCTCAACCTCTTTTTATTTTGCTCCTGTTGGTTTTGGTATTGGTATTGGTTGAGCATCCTCCAAGTCATGTACTCGTTCAGCTTCATCCTCATCTATTCCATCTTCCACCAACACCTGCTCATGTTTAGTACCTACAGAAATTATGTCATTAAGAATCTTACCACTTCTGGTGGCGATAGCCATGCAATGCTCGTCCTTCTTAGGATTTTGGATCGTGTTATTTTGTAGTGACCCATTCTTCCTTTGATATAATGAGGCTGAAGGTTGCCCCAACTGCTCAATTTGCTTGATGGAGGTGGTGTGAGAGTCTACCAGTTGACTCATACTGGAGAAATCACCTTTCATCTCCTTCACCCCTGCATCAGTTGATTCAACTTTTTGGAGCACCTTGGCAAACATGTCTTCCAGTTTAGACCTGCTGGAACTACGACTTGCCCGATCTCTATTACCTTGGGGCACATAGACACCACTGTGATCATTTTTGTACCCATCTCTGTTCTGCTAGTTTCCCAGCTCTCTATTTGCTAGCCTATCATATTGTCCTTCCCTTGAGTAGTTTCGACCTGCATTTCCCAAATTGTAACCCTGGTTTCTCGAGTTATAATTTTAGAAACCTCCTTGGTTGCCCAGGTAATTAGCCTCCTCACCTAAATTGATATACTGATCTTCATACATGTTCGGCTGTACCACAACGTTTACCTTTTCATACTTTGAGATTATATTCTTAGTAAGTAGATCTGTTTGGGTCCTCATGTGTGCCATGTCCTGATCTCTTTCTTCTTCTCTTTTCCTTTGTTCAGTTGAAAGTTCAAATGTGTACCCAAGATTTCCTACTTCTGCATCCCTAGTGTACCATGCCCTGTTATTCTTTGAGACCTCATCCCTCAGTTGCATGCTTTCTGAGAAAGGCTTCCTCATAAATGATCCTCCACACGCTTCATTAGCAACAATTTTAGTAACATAATATAAGGATCTATAAAATATCTGTTTTAGATGCCTCTCAGTGAGACCATGGTTTGAACACTTCTTCAGATTTTGGTTGAATCTCTACCAGGTGTCATGCATCGCTTCTCATGGTAGCTGCTTATGAGCACTTATCCCATCTTTCATCTGCAGCTCTTTTGATTCTGGAAAGAATCGTTCCAGGAAAGCTTCCTTCAGTTTAGTCCAAGTCCTGATTAAGTCATCAGGCATCTCATTCAACCAATTTATTGCCTCTCCAGTAAGAGACAATGGAAACAACCTCAATCTCATCGTTGTTTTGCTAACTCCAGGAATTTCTTGCGATTTGCAGATCGCCATAAAGTTTATCAGATGTTGGTTAGAATCATCACCACCTGCACCCCTGAACATACCTTTCAGATTCAGCAATTGAATCATAGTGTTGGTGATTATGAATTTAACACCTGGAGGTAGTGCAGGTAACACTATCGCTCTAGTGGCTCCAACCCCATCCAAGTCTAAGTCATTCTCTTCATACATCATGTGAGTTGGAGGGTATGGTCTACCCCTTGGAGCTATTGGTTGGCGGTCGGGAGGAATGATTCCATCCATTGTTATGTTTTCGTCCACTGCCCTAGGTTAGTTGCTCACAACATTCAGTGGAATACCTCTTGCAACGGTTTCAGCTTCCAAGCCAAATCTTTGTCTCTGCGCCTCAAGTTCTTGTGCGTTCACCATGTTGCAAATTATTTTCAGAGTTCTGGATTGTATGGGACTAATGGGGCTCCCTTACTGCTGGTATTTGGGATACACAGTCGAACTAACTTGAAAGAGACACAGACAAAAAACAAGATGTAAATTTAGGAAATCTAACTACAATTAGAATAAAATCTAGTAAAATAGTTCTAAATTTAAATTCCCTGGCAGCGGTGCAAAAATTTGATACGTCCAAACTTACACCTCAATTAAGAGATATATATGGTCGAAGTCAATTTATAGAAGTCAACGTGAGTTGAGGTCGATCCCACAGAGAATTTCTTTATAGAAATGATTTCACTGTCGCTTTTCACTCAAATGTCGTTATTATTTCCTAAAGAAACAGTTACAGAAAGTAAAATGAGTTTAGTTGTGATGTTCTAGTAACTAAGATTTGTAATCGAAATCCAGATTAACAATTAATAGAGTTTTCAGTTCTCAAGCTGTTTGGATGATTAAAAGAAACCAGGATTGTGTTCCCCATAACGTTAACCTAATGTTCTTCAGTAGTTAAGTTTTAGGCAATTTATCTCTACAAAATGCAGATGAATTATATATATCTGATACTTCTCAGTCTAACTAGATAATGTTCACTCAAGTCCTCTCGGTCCCAGAGTGTTATTAGTTTTACCCTCGTTTACAATGGTGTTAAAGTTCTTATCTCTCGAAGTCAAACTTTGACTCCACTTCTTCCAGTTAATTTAGCTTTTTCCTAACTATTATTTTTCTCTCGAATAAATAATAGATAGAGGCTTACTCCAATGCGTGCACTCATCAAAATATGTGAATAATGAAAGCTAGATTATAAATTGAAAACATAAATTGCCTATCACTTGTTTTACGGAATTACACTTTAATTTTACGTCATAGGTCCCATAATTCCAGTTGTCGTATTTATCCAGTCATGATTTCATGCAAACATTCAGAAATATAAAATGAAAACATGTTTAGAAAGTACCTACGAGAATAAGAAAATCAACAAGACACTTCGATAATTCAAGAACCGGAATCCAAACTTCAAACTTAATTCAATGATAAAATTGAAATTCATAAACTGAGAATAATGCAAACTTGTTTGGCGTTCAAGATACAATAAGATAAAATAGAAAAAACGACCTAATTAATTCAAATAAAGTGTTTTAAAAAAAGTCCAACTCGAAGTAGGACAGAACTGTCGGCCACTTCACGACCACTTTTACGACCCGTCAAGGGCTTCACAGTCCGTGAAGCCCTTTGTGGTCTTCACTTGGACACGCCCAAAATAGTCTCTTCAAGACCTTTACATTGTATCATCACTACAGACACTACCATGACTTGTGACAATGACCACGGTCCATGTAGTTGTTCGTGGTCTTTACTTGATGAATTCCCTCTTCAACTTTCCAATGCCCCTTCACTGATTCAACTTTATGAACTGCATCACGACCTGTCAAAGGTATTACGGTCCGTCAATTATCCCATGGTCCTCACTTAGAATTGCCACAAGTTGCCTTCTCAAAGCCTGCTCATTGGAAATTACATCACGGACAACACCACAGACTGTTGAAGAGATCATGGCCCGTCTAGGTGTTTGTGGTCTTCACTTAGAACTTTCCAAGTTTGGGTCTTCAATGGTAGCCTATTGGAAATTGTACCACGGATACTATCACAATCCGTCTTGAACTTCAAGGCACGTAAGGGTGTCCGTGATCTTCACTTGATTTGTCAGCACTTCAGATTTCAGCTTGCATTTTCATCTTCTCTATCTTCCTTCCCTTTCACTTGTTTCACCTGTACAAACACTACCAAACACATTATATCCACATAAATACACTCGATTCTAGTATCAATTCTAAGTTTTCAATCATCAAATGTGCCAAGATTTCGCGGCACATCAAATAGTCAATCCAAGCTTCAAGCAAGGAGGATACCACCTCAAGAACCGGGACCTACACTTATAAAAAAATTAAAAGAAATATGGGTTAGTACAAAAATGCACTAAGTATGGTAGCTATGCATAAAAACCTTAAAACACGCTAAAACGGGACAATTTAGTTGAAAACTATGCATTTTACCAAGATAAGGATCATCATGAAAACTAAGTGCAAAATCATAAGATACAAGCATATTCAACATATTGATCACTATATCATAAATGGAAACATACCATAAATACCCTCAAAGCATCCTTGTGCAATGTATGAATAAGATCACATACTCCTACCCACACTATGGAAAGCTTATTGAGTAACTATGGTACATAACTCATATTCTAGGTCATTCTACCATAGTGGGATTAGGTTTAACCGATATAGGCCATGATTGCTTAATCATGGAATCTGGTGTCTACCCCACACCGAAAAGGGGTTGTGCTACTTGCCTAAGGTAGAACTATACTCTTAGCTTAGGTGGATCCACTAGCTAAAGACCTATGTGGGCACATAGTTTATGGGATAAGGGGATTGCTACTAGAAAACTTGACCTCTACTAACGTAAGGGCTTCCATCTCATATCATTGTCCACTAGGTGCTAAGCATAACTCCCATTGAGTTTATATTAAGTCTTTACTTAACTTTATAATTAAGAAAGAATGTCTTGACACTCAATCCAACAACTCATTCTAAAGCTCCTAGATTAATTAGTGGAGACTAGTATTCAATCTTTAAAATCACTACATGTGACAAACCTTTCACATTGTATGACATTCATACCTAAGTGTGCAACTAAGGATAATCATCCAATCAACACAACAATTAGATTATAATGTATTCACTTTACTCTCAAAGCAATCTAATTGGATACACACAAGTCTCATACATATAGACAATTCTCATGGTTTACCCTTCAAAGGCTATAGATTACATTCAACCAATCCTATCTAGAATTACTACATTAGATAAGGATGATAACATTATTGAAATAACTAAACTACTACAATTGCAATTTCATGGTATTCATCTTACTTCAATTCATTCACATCACAAAGTCACAAATTAGGGTTATGGGTTTTCATGGATTCATGGAAGATTTTATTATAAAAACTATTATAATCAACAATGCAACTGTAATATATGATAATTAAATCAATGAAAATGTTTTAAGAAAGAATCCATGACTTGGAGTGAAAACCCTAGGTTTTGGAGACTTTTCTACCTTAAAATTGAGAATTTAAGGACTTCATGGATGAAAGCTAACCATGAATCAAAACTACCATACCTTAATTGAGGATTCTTCGCGTATTTGATTAGAAAAGGTGAGTCCTTGAACCCTACACTTTAACTTCTTCTTCTTTTTCAATTGAGGTTTTAGAGAGAAGATTTTGGAGAGGGTTAAGTTGGTTATGATTTGGGTAGTTAAGATTAATGAAGTATATTGGTTATTCAATGGCTTAAAAACCCTTATATAGGTCTAAATAATCAACATAACACGACCTCACTTCATAATAACTAACCTAGGAATTTACCCTTACCTTGGCCGAGATTGGGCAGGTTGCAGGCATGACCTACGCCTAGGACATACGGTTCGTGGATTGGCCTACTGGCGGTCCTGCAGGTCCATAGGTCATGACCTGCAGCTTGTTTTGGAGGGCTTGACCCACGATCCCCACCTACGGGGCGTGGGTGGACCTACGAGTGTAAGTTGCCCTCGTGGGTCAATTCCTACGTAGCTTTCTAGGACTTTTCCTCAAGGACCCATGGTTGGTCCTTGGGGTTTAGGCCTTGAATTTCTAACATGTAAACATGAATTTTAAGGTGCGGGGAGGTATTTTCTAAGCTTTAACCCTAGCGTCAATCTTTAACTTATACTAGTTCCATGTTAGACACTAGTTTAGTTTACAACTTTTCAGAATGTTACAAAGAAAGTGGCATGCCACCCCACAAACGAGCAGATGGAATTTTTATAAATGAGGGAGCAGTAGCTTCCAAAAAGAAGGGCAAGAGAGCATCTCCGAAGGGATGCAAGGGTAAGGGCAAAGAGCCCGTAGCTGAGAGAATGATGGGGAATCTTTTGATTCTCAGGATGCATTCTCTGAGCCTGAGGATGACCAACCACTATAGACCCGACGAGCAGAGATTCGTGGAAGGGCTCGTCAATATTCGTCTATGATCCGGGAGTCTACCCCTCCTGCTGCTAATATAGTGTCAACTTCGGCATAAATGGTGGCTCCAACACCACTAGTTCAAGGTCATCCTCCCCGGTTACTTAGCTCGCTAAAGGTTGAGGGATTGAGGACCATCCTGGAGGAGAAGAGATTGTCTACAAATGGAGTAGTGGATAGGTACCCTCTTGTGTGAGACACACTTCGGTTTCACAAGTTTGAGATATTTACCAAGCCCCATGGCCCATATATTCTTACATGGGTCTGGGAGTTTTACGCAGCATACAATGACTTGGTACCAAAGGGTAAGAAGAATGACAGTCCCTTCAAACCGGTGGAGTCTGTAGTGGTCAGGGGGAGGACAGTGTGATGCGACACCAATGAGATAAATATCATATTTGATAGGGCCACAGACGTCGAGCACGCATATAAGAGTATCATCACTTCATAGACCCTAGATGACTTGAAGGGTTAGCTAGCTATCCTTATTTCGGACACCACCCCAAGGTGGATTGAAGCAGGGGGCCCTATTGAGAAGAAAGATCTAAACATTGCGGCTCGGTATTGGTTCGGGTTCATCAGTAGCTCAATCATGTCATCACAGAACGAGTCCATTCTCGTCCATCTAAAGGCAGCCTGTCTCGGGTCCATCATTGCTAAGAAGCGGCTGAATCTGGAGTTAATTATAAAGCAGGAGATGGCCATGAGGGCCAAACAGCGCCAAACATCCCTTCTATTCCAAGTTCTTATCATAGAGTTATGTCAGCGAGAGAGAATTCCTCTTGACGAGAAGAGGGATATTGAGATTACACCCACATCCTCCATCGACATCCGGCGTATATAGGCCGAGCACACACGGGACAACGTAGATAGGAGTAGAGTAGCTCCGGTGGATACGTCCCCAGAAGTTGATGTTGAGTTTATACCTGCAGAGATAGCTTTTCCTACTCCGGCCTCTGCGCCTTTACGTTCATATACTTCTACTCCTTCCTAGGCCCCAGGTTCATCTTCAGGTACCACTGCCTCGAGGACTCCAATCACTCAGGCCATGATCTCCAAGATGGAGCACCTATCACATTCTACCGATGTGCGGGATTCTTGAGTAAAGGCTGAGGTTCACTGGATGATTGAGAGAGCCATTTTAGTTGCTTTGATACCTCTTTGAAATTCCATTGACACTCTCACGGTGAGAGTAGAGACTTATGATAGAGGAAAGAGGGTGACTACTGAGGTTACGACTTTGAAAGCTAAGGTTTTTGAGTTGAGGAAGGATGTGGACCATCTAAAGTCCACAGACTTCACTTCACTATTTGAGTCAGCAGAGGTTCCTAAAGTTCTGGGTGTAGAGGTCCCAACTAGTTCTAATATGCCTCCGGCTACCACCAGAGATGATACTATGGAGGATGCTAATGTTGCTGCTGACTTAGAGGTCGAGACTGATGAGGAGCAGCTTGGGGAGCGAGATACGATTGTGCATGATGATCTGGCCGACATAGAGAGTGCTATGTTTGAGACTATCCGACAGACTTCCTTGAGAGACACTACTATGGTTGGGTTGAGTACAGTTACAATTGAGGCTACCCCGGGCATTGATGCCCTGACAAACGGAGAGACTGAGTAGACATGATCATTTTTACCTCACTCTTCTGATTATATTTTTGTTTGTATATATTAGGTTTTGAGATCTATTTTTGTGTTTTGCTTTTGTGGATGTTTGAGCTTGTGGCTCCTTGTTTTGAATGGAATTGGTTTTTGACCTATTTTGAAAAATTTGTGCCACCTCTTTTATGTATGATTGTGTCTATTCTTGTGCAAATTTGAGTATCAGTTATGATCAATACCAATGACTTGAATAGTGCTCTTAATTGAACGAAATGAATGCGCGGCTACGATGAGGACAAATGAAGTTGCATAGACAATGTATGGACTTTTTGCATCTTGTTGTGAGTAGCCGGTTATCAAATGAGTCTCTTGTGATGAACATTGCACACTAGCTAGAAAGTGTGGAGTCTCATTTGATATTGGTGCCAATGCCTTGTGTGATGAGCTTACCTTAAACACTATGTGTGATGACACTTAGAATTTTCCCCGTTGGTCCGGTTAACTAAGTGATGCAAGCACTTGAAATGATCTTAGGCAACAATTTTATAGAGTGAAACAATTTGACAATATACATATTTTGTGGCCAACCTTGTGAGATTTGTGAACCCTGCTTGAACCCTCTTGAGCTTTTTCCTTTTCTGGGAAGAAACTTGAGAAATTGTGATCCCCATTTATCGATTCACCCATAACTCTCATGAAGTGTGATTTATTTGAATAGCCAATTTAGGCCAAAACCCTAAGCTGGGGTTGTGGTGAAAAGAGAAGGGAAATTAAGAACTGTGAAAAATTCCCCTTAGAACTATGGTTTTGAAAGATATGGAACCCCTCCATACAAAAAAAAAGAGAAAATAAGAAAAGAAAAAAGAAAAAGAAAGAAAAAGTTGGGAAATAAAGTAGTTGAAATTGCAAAAGAAATGGGGTATCCGATAATCCATTTGAAAGTGAATAATGGGGTCAATTATAAACATGATCAAAATATTGAATAAAAAGAAAAAGCGATGTTTAGACCACATTCCATGAGGGTAATAGCCACTGAGCCTAAATGATTATTTACAGTCAACCCCGTTACAAGCCTTGAAAAGACCTTTGTGATCTTGAGTGAGCTGAAACGAATGTTGATTGGAAAATAAGGGAAAACCTACCCGTGAAGTCATGCATGTGTTCATCTTTATGAGTGTGAGAGTTGTATGTGATTACAGATCTATAAATTGTTGAAGAACTTTGTGTGAAGAAGGAATTATCTTTGTTGAGAGGTCATTTGAGTACCTTTGTTGAGCTTGAACTTGCATTTGAAGCAAGTATTGTGAACTTGAGCATTTTTAATAATTGTGAGTCACAATTTGAATCTTTGAGTGCACAATTGATCATTGCATGAGTAAGTTGAATCTTGTTGTGTTCATTCATATTGTGTCTTTTGTAGCACTATTTGAGGCATCCTTTTTAAACTGTTGATCTTGAGTTTTACTTGAGGACAAGCAAAAGTTTAAGTTGTGGGTGTTGATGAGTCTGAGGTTTGGACTCATTTGGGCCTTTGTATATATTGATTTAGTGTCCTCAAATGCTTAATTTGTGCCATAAACTGATGTTTAAGCCTTGATTTTCAGGTGTATGAATTGAGGAACAAATCAAGGACACTACCAAGCAAAAAAGAACAAAATAAGTTGAAGAAATGAAGAAAGGGAAGCTCGGTGAACGCCAAGAGCACTTGCCGAATCGTTGAGTGACTAGTTTGACCGCCTAAAGTTCCAGTGTACCAGCCCTGAGTGAAGAAACCAAGTCAATGACAAAACAGAGCAGTCGGCGCATTGCTGAGCAGTCTTGCGAAGCAATGCTAGATCGCCCAAAGTTACAGAACTCAAGGATGCTGAATGCCAAGGCGAAAAGGCGATGGAAGAGGTCAAAAGGCGGCTCACCAAGTGGCTCGGCGAGCCCGACTTACTTTGCCAACTAGACATTTGTAACTTGTTTTTGGTGACTATAAATTATATTTTTAAAATTTAGTTTAGTATCTGGACAAATCTGGATACATTTTTGAGAAAGACGATTTTAGCTTAGAACATTTTTTCTATAGTTTTCCATAGTTTTTAAGAAGTGGAGAAGTTCAATTTGGAGATTTTGGAAGTGGGTTTCGAAGATTCGACAAATTGAAGCATTGTAAAGACTAATTCACTCTTACCTAGTTGATGGATAATTAATTAGGTAACTGTTTTTACCTTTTTATAATGTTTTACTAAAACCCTAATTCTTGGGGTGTGATCATGAGATTATTGGTTGAATTAGCTTATGAGTATTGTTAATTACTTGTTTAAATGCTATTTTGAAGTGAGTTCAATCATCAATTGTGGGTTAATTTATGTATTGTAGTTGCAAATACAAATCTATCTTTGTGTAATTGGCTTGCTTGAGAGAGAGGTTTTAAAACTAAGATTATTGATTGATGATTTGTGGGTATTGGGTTGAGTTGGGTTTAGCTCGAGAGAGTAAATCCTAAGCCCAATCCCACACATTTAGCTCGAGAGAGTGAATGAATTAAGGTGTGGGTTGTTCTTCATTATAATGCTTGTTGATGTTCGAAAGAAATCTCCCTTATAGTCTAGCCTACTCACTGATATTTAACTATTTACTAGTAGTTGCAATTACCCATATGCCTATATTTGCCTATAATCGATCACATCCTGAGAATCCTTCTCCCTATTGTTAGTTTGAAGTTTTTTTTGTGACTGTTTATAGTTGATAATTAAAACCAAAAAACCTCATCTGACATTTGTGTCATCCCTTCTACTTGATAAATGTCTTTTCTCAATAATTTCTATTCCTATGGCTGGTTAGACCACATTCGCACTTCCTAATTGAATTTAAAACACGTAACGCTCCCTGTGGGATTTGACCCCAACTCATTTAGTTGGTTTTTATACTGATTTATGATCATTGACACCTAGAATTGGAAGAGATGTGCTTGAAGCGTTAAATCATTTCCTAGTAGACTTGAGAGCTTTTGGGAGATTCAATCTTGAGATTTTGCAAGTGTGTTACTAATTTTCTTCAATTTTGAGCATTGTAAAGGCTTGAATACTCTTACCCAGTTGATGGATAATCAATTTGGTAACCATCTTTACCTTTTAATGATAATTGGTTAAACCCCAATTCTTAGGGTGTGATCATGTGATTATAGGTTGAATTAACTTATGGGTATTGTTAATTACAAGTTTAAATTTTATATTGAAGGGGGCTTAATCATTAGCTGAGGTTTAATTTATGAATTGTAGTTGCAAATACAGTTCTAATCTTGTGTTCTTAGCTTGCTAGAGAGAGAAGTTTTGGGGCTAAAACTTTCGATTAATGATTTGTAGGTATTGGGTTGATATGGGTTCAACTCGAGAGAGTTAATCCTAAGCCCAATCCTACTCATCTAGCTCGAGAGAGTAGATGAATTAAGATGTGGGTTGTTCTTAATTTCTTTGCTTGTTGATGTTCGGAAAAAGTCACCTAATTCGGGGTAGTTGTTCGAGAGAAAGATATCTCCCTTATAGTCTAGCCTACCCACTGATAATTAGCTATTAAGTAGTAGTTTCAATTACCCATATAGAAAAATTTACCTATAATCGATCACATCCCGAGAATTCCTCTCCGTAATGTTATTTCTATTGTGTGTGATTGCTTTTTAGCTATTAATTGCAAACAAACCCCCCCCCCCCCATCTGACATTCGTGTCACCCCTTTTGATTTGCTTCATGTCTTTTTCTATAATTTATATTCCTATAGCTAGCTAGATCACATTTGTACTTCTTCATTGAATTTGAACATGTATCGCTCCCTGTGAGTTCGACCCCAACTCACTTGTTGGGTTTTATATTTCTTAACGACCATTTGCACTTAGAATTGGATAAACTGTATTTGAAACTTTATTCATCAAAATGGCGCCGCTGCCAGGAAGTGTGTTGTTTAAAATTCTTTTAGTGAAGTTAAATTGTGATCTTTTTTGTTGTAGTTTAATCTACTTATTTTAGTTTTTGGTTTTGTGTTGCTTATGTTAAACAGATGAGGAGATGAGCGTTAACGGAAGTAATGGTCGCCAAGTGGGCCACCAACATGATGATGGAAACCCCAATGATGTAAATGACCCAATTCCATTGGGTGGTGTGGGAGCAATACGTCTACCTCCAAATGAAGGAAACATTGCTTTTCACATTACTAGCACAATGCTTCAGCTCATACAATTGAATGGTTTATTTGGGGGGCTGGCTCATGGGATCCCCAGGAGCATATTCGAAACTTCATAGACGTTTGTGGTCCATTCTAATTTAAGAACATATTGCAAGAATCAATCCGTCTTAGGTTGTTCCCATTCTCTATGATGGGTGAAGCTACCAAAAGGTTATATGAGTTACCAAGAGACTCCATTACCTCTTGGGATGAGCTAATCACAACTTTCCAAGTGAGATTCTTTTCCCATCAAAGATGATGATACTCAGGATAGCATCCAAGGTTTTAAACGCTTGGAAGGTGAGCCAATCTATGAGACGTGGCTAAGGTTTAAGAAGTTAGTGTTGTAATATCCAACTCATGGACTTCCAAATAATGTGATGTTGCAATACATCTATAAGAGCCTCGACTCGGTGAACAAAGGAGTTGCTGATCAACTTGTTCCCTGTGGTATAATGCAACAACCTTATGAAGTAGCATCTCAACTCCTTGATTGCATCACCAAGATCAATAGGGCATGGTTCAGTCGTGAAGACCAAGTCTTTCCTCTCAATTTTAGAATGACAAAAGAGCAGATCAAAAAGGATCAAGACAAAGGCCAATACATGGCTAAAATGATGACCCAACTGGATATCTTGGCTAAAAATGTCATGGGTGTTGGTATAAAGAGTGTTAATGATGTATGTGGTTGTGAACTTCCTAACCAATCAAGGAGGAGGTTATCTTGCAAACTACCCAAGACCAGGTGGAAATCAATGTTGGAATAGAGATGAGGGCTGGAGAGACCATGACAAAGATTGGTGTGATCGTAATGCCACTTGGAAGGAAAAAGAGGGTGACAAAGATAGGTATATCCCTCCCCATTAGCGTCAAAAGCCCAAGGAATCTAAAGGTGGCCATACAAAAGATATGCTCTTACGCATTCAAAACAAAGTTGAAAGGTCAGACAAAATGTTGAATGGGATGAAAGAGGATGTCTCAACTCTCAATCAGACAGTGACCTCTCACTCAGTCTCTATTCAGCATCTAGAGACCCAAATGGGTCAAATTTCTTCTCATTTGAATCCAACACAACAAGGGGGTTCGCTTAGTGACACAATGGCAAACCCCAAAAATGAAGCTTGATTCGGTATCCTCGTCGTGCCATGACGTTAAATAAGGCACTTCTTTGGAGGCAACCCAAGTTTTTAATGTGTTAGTTTATGATTTTAAATAACGGGTGTTGATAGTGCAGGTTGAAAAGGGAAAAGTGTTGGAAAATAGGTGGTTTAGAGAGCAAAAGTCCAGTTGGTGCCACATCGAACAGTTCGGCGAGCCCCTATTTGGACCGTCATTGGATCCACCAAGCTTGAGGGGGAACTGTGTAAAACACAGTGAGCTAAAGACTTTAATCGGGGACTCACCGAAAAGGTCGGCGACCCCGATTTTATTAGCTGTTTGAACCCCTAAATTTCTGGAGGTTCTGTAAAATTCAGCGAGGTAAAGTACCACTCAATGCATCGCTAAGTGAGTCGGCAAGCATGACTTACTCCACCGATGGGGCCGTAAACTGAAAGGTTTTAAAGGCCAAACAGTTTAAAATTTCAAAATCCATCATTTTCTCTCATTTCTAATTCTCATACCATCTCACCCGCACTTTTGATCTTTAATATTTTGCTTTTACCTGCATTTTTTTGCGTAAATTCGTGCTTGGAGTTGGAGAACTTTGCCGCCTAGCGATACAAATTATAATTTCGACATATAGGTTGGTTTTCCAAACTCCGTACTTTAAGTTTGTGATTGAAATCAAATGCAATGGGTAATTGGGTGCTGTTTGGTGTTGGGTAATATCTTTAATTGTATTTTATGTGTTGGATTGCCCGTAGTGTGTTGAAATATGTGCCTAAAGGTCTAAAATTGATCGATTCACATATCTTGTTTGATAAAATCGGTTTAAATTTTTGGGTTGCGATTTATTTGTGTTAGGTTTAGTTGGGTGAAGTCCAAGTAGCCCTGAATTGTGCCAAATGACATTATTTGCCCAATGATGGAGCGTTGGACGTCATTCTTAAGGGCAAAAGTCATCAAATGGCTAATTTTTGCCAAATCGGGGGCAGTTTGAGTACCTCGAGGGCATGGGTAGTATGGGTCTAGTGCTAATTGAATAGTCTATATGTTTGATTTTGAATTCGGGGGCTACGAGTTTGATTTTGAAGTTTGGGTTGAAAATTGGCACGTTGGGTTTGGCGAGCTTTGTCGAGCTCGATGAGTGGTTCAGGGTTCATCGAAGTCCCTCTCAGATCCCCTTTAATTTCATCATGTGACTTTCGGCTAGATGCCTGAGTTCACTCAATGACTCGCCGAAAGGTCTTCTAGATTGTCCTTTCTGCGTCGCTAACCCTTAAAATACATTGTAACTTTCGGTGGGCTACTCCAAGCTCGTGGATTGGTGTCGGCGATCCGCCGAATGTCCCTGGACATTGCTGACATTCCTTAAATCTGGAAATTTTTTGCGCTGGTACTTTCGTTGAGCCCGATCTGACTCGCCTAAGTGACTTGGCGACTCATCTACTAGTTCGGCCTCTGCAACTTAATTTTTGCATTTTTCTTAGACTATTTCTAACACTTTTCGATGTGTTTTGCAGATAAGGCTAGAAAAAACTTGAATGATAGTGGAATGCAGCCTCGAAAAAGGGCAGAGGGATTGTGATCAATGAGGAAGCATTTCTTCCAATGCAAAGAGAAAGAAGTTACCTCCGAAGGGAGGCAAGGGCAAGGGTAAAGGTGCCCGTAGCTGAGACACCGGAGCACATTTCCGGCAGTGAGAGGGAGTCCTTTGATTCTCAGGCTTCATTCTCTGAGCCTAAGGATAATCAGTTATTGTAGAACCGACGAGTAGAGCTACGTTCCAAAGCTCGTAATGATCCGTCTAGGATTCTAGAGCCAACCCCTCCTGCTTCAGATTCAGTGTCAGCTCCAACACAAACGATGGTTCTAGTACCACTTGTTCAGGGTTCTTCTCCCCGGTTACTCAACCGGTTAAAGGCCGAGGTATTGAAGACCATCTTGGAAGAAAAAAGGTTGTCCATGGATAGCGTAGTGGACAAGGATCCTGCAGTGTGGGACACTATCCGATTCCATAGGTTTGAGGTCTTCACCATGCCCCGTGGCCCATACATTCCTACATGGTTCCGGGAGTTTTATACTGCTTATAGTGACTTTGTACCCCAGGGGAAGAAGAAGGCCAGTGCATTCAGACCGGTGGATTCTGTGATGGTCCGAGGGAAGACAGCGAGATGCAACAACGATGATATCAATGTTGTGTTTGAAAGGGCTACAGGATTTGAACACGAGTATTAGAGTGTGCTCACTGTACAGACTCTGGATGACCTGGAGGGCTGGCTAGCTCCCCTCATTTCTGACATCACTCCTAGGTAGATTGAGGCCGGAGTGTCAATAGAGAAGAAAGACCTAAACGCAGCAGCTCCATACTGGTTTGGACTCATCAGCAGCTCAGTATATTTTAGGATTCATCAACAACTTAGTCATGCCATCACAGATTGAGTCCATTTTCCGCCACCCAAAGGCAGCCTGTCTTGGAGCTATCATAGCAAGGGTGCAACTGAATTTGGGGCTGATTATCGAGCAAGAGATGGCCATGAGGGCCAAACAACGCCAAACATCCCTTTAGTTTCCAGTATTCATTATAGAGTTATGTCGTCGAGCGGGAGTTCCTCATGACCAGAAAAAAGATGTGGAGGTTACACCCACATTGTCCACCGAAATCCGGCACATAGAGGCCGAGTACATATGGCATAAGGCTAATAGGAGGAGAGCAGCTCCAGTGGATACATCCCCGGAGGTTGATATCGATTCATTACCTACAGAGGCAGCCTTGCCTACTCTGGAGTCCGGGCCTTCAGGTTTATCTAGTTCCACTCTTTCTCACGCCGCGAGTTCTTCTGATGCTCCCCCTTCCCTAGAGTTGCCACTGGTTCTACTACCTCCAGGTCTCCGATCACTCAGGCCATGCTCCTCAAGATGGGGCACCTTGCCCATTATACCGATGTGCAGGCTTCTCGGGTAGAGGCCGAGGTGCCCTGCATGATTGAGAGAGCTATTACTGTTGCGTTGACACCTCTCTATGCTTCCATTAATGGTCTCACAATAAGAGTAGAGATTTGCGAGAGAGGACAGGGTGTTACTACTAAGGTTACGGCTTTGAAAGCCGATGTTTCTGAGCTGAGGAAGGATGTGCACCATCTGAAGTCCACAAATTTTTCTTCGCTATTTGGGATGGTGGAGATCCTAGATGATCCGAATGTTGAGATACTAGCTTGTGCTGAGGTATCTTCGGCTACCATCGGAGATGATATTATGAAGGATGTTGTTGCTACTGAGTTTGAGGCCGAGACAGATGAAGAGCAACTTGAGGTACGAGATGCAACTGTTTATGAGGATCTGGCCGACTTAGAGGGTGCCATGTTTGAGATAGCCCGACAGACCTCCAATCTCAGAGTGTTACCCCGGGCACTGATGCCCCGAAAGACGGAGTGGCTGAGTAGAAAGGATGATTTTCCCCTCCCTCTTTGTTATTTTAAGATACTTTATGTTGTTTAAGTTGCATTTGAGGACAACTTCTTCTTTTTGTTGGGTGGGGTGAGGTATTTCCATTCCTACCTCTTGTGATTTTTATTTGTTTTGTGAATATTGGTCTGATTTTGTTGATATATATATGATTTGATCTTGATCTTATGGATGTTTTAGCTTTTGCCTTATCATGTTGAATGAAAATGGTTTTGAACCAAGTTTTAAAAATTTTCCAGCTCTTTTGTGTATGATTATAGCTATTCTTGTGCAAATTTAAGTGTCAGTTATGATCAATACCGATGACTTGAGTAGTGCTATTAATTGAACGAAATGAATGTGCGGCTACAATGAGGCAAATGAAGTTGCATAGACAATGTGCATCTCATTGTGACTAGCCAGTTGTCGAATGAGTCTCTTGTGATGAACATTGCACACTACCTAGAAAGTGTGGAGTCTTGTTCGATATTGGTACCAATGCCTTGTGTGATGAGATTACTTTGAACATTGTGTGTGATGACACCTAGAATTTGCCCCGTTGGTCTGGTTGATTGAGTGATGCAAGCACTTGAAATGAGGGCAAACCTATGGGTGAAGTCATGCATGTGTTTATCTTTGTGAGCGTGAGATTTGTATGTGATTCTGGAACTCTAAATTATTGAAGAATTTTGTGTGAATATGGAATCATCTTTGTTGTGAGGGTATTTGAGTACCTTTGTTGAGCTTGAACTTGCATTTGAAGCAAGTATTGTGAACTTGAGCATCTTTGATAATGGTGAGTCACAATTTGAATCTTTGAGTGCGCAATTGATCATTGCATGAATACTTTGAACCTTGTTGTGTACATTCATGTTGAGTCTTATGCAACACTATTTGAGACATCCTTTGTGAACTGTTGATCTTGAGTTTTACTTGAGGACAAGCAAAAGTTTAAGTTGGGGATGTTGATGAGTTTGATGTTTGGACTTATTTGGGGCTTTGTTTATATAGTTTTAGTGTCCTCAAATGCTTAATTTGTGCAATAAACTAATGTTAAAGCCATGATTTTTAGGTATATGGATTAAGGAGCAAAGCAAGGACACTAACAAGCAAAAAAGAACAAAACAAACTGCAAAAGTGGAAAAAGGCGAGCCTCATGATCGCCAAGAGCACTTGGCAAATCGCTGAGTGGCTATTTTGACTACCTAAAGTTCTAGTGTATCAGCCCTGAGGGAAGAAACCAAGTCGGTGACAGGAAAGGGGCAGTCAACGTGTAACCGATCAGTTTCACGATGACAAGAGTGATAGCCCAAAGTTATAGGACTTGAGGATGCTGAGAGCCAATGTAAAAAGGCGATAGAAGAGAGCAAAGGGCGGTTCGCCGAATCACTTGGAGAACCCGACTTACCTCACCTAATGGCCCTTCATGGCTAATTTTTGGCAACTATAAGTTGAATTTTGAACTGTTAATTCAGGAACTCTATTTTCCAGATTTTAGTTTGCTACCATTTATAATAGTTTCCCAGTAGACTTGAGAGCTTTTTTGAGATTCAATTTGGAGATTTTACAAGTGGGTTACTAATTTTCTTCGATTTTGAACATTGTAAAGGCTTGAATACTCTTACCCAGTTGATGGATAATCGATTTGGTAATTGTTTTTACCTTTTTATGATGTTTGGGTAAAACCCCAATTCTTGGGGTGTGACATATGATTATGGGTTGAACTAACTTATGGGTATTGTTAATTACTAGTTTAAATGTTATATTGAAGTGGGTTTAATCATTAGCTTAGGTTTAATTTATGAATTGTAGTTGCAAATGCAGTTCTAATCTTATGTTCTTAGCTTGCTTGAGAGAGAAGCTTTGGGGCTAAAGCTTTCCATTAATGATTTGTACGTGTTGGGTCGATATGGGTTCATCTCTAGAGAGTGAATCCTAAATTCAATCCTACTCATCTAGCTCGAGAGAGTAGATGTATTAAGGTGTGGGTTGTTCTTAATTGCTTTGCTTGTTGATGTTCGAAAGAAATCACCTGATCCGGTGTAGTTGTTCGAGAGAAAGCTATCTCCCTTATAGTCTAGCCTACCTACTGATATTTAGCTATTTACTAGTAGTTTCAATTACCCATATAGCGAAATTTGCCTATAATCGATCACATCCCTAGAATTCCTCTTCGTATTGTTATTTCAATTGTGTATGATTGCTTTGTAGTTGTTAATTGCAAACAAAAAACCCCCCATGTAATATTTGTTTCACCCCTTTTGATTTGCTTCATTTCTTTTTCGATGATTTCTATTCCTACAGCTAGCTAGATCACATTTGTACTTCTTAACTGAATTTGAGCACGTATCGCTCCCTATGGGTTCGACCCCAACTCATTTGTTGTGTTTTATATTGCTTAACAATTATTTGCACTTAGAATTGGATGAGGTGCATTTGAAATGTTATTCATCAATAATGCACATGAATGTGGAATGAGGTACTACAGCTATCATAATTTGATATGCTTAGATGATTGTGTTTAATTCATGAAGAATGTAAGCTTCTGATAAATAGTAGAAACACAGATCCATTCTCTGAAGTGAATAGGGTGTAAGCCCACCATGTTAGGTGTGGAAAAGGTTGTGACTTTGATCGTGGACTTAGTATCACCAAGAATGTCTCTGGGCAGACATACATTAAAGAAAAGTTTCATACTTTATCTTTTGACTTTTATTGGATAATAATTAGTGCAATTGAGGCGCATTCTTTACTAATTCTAATATTGTCTTAATTTTGCATGATTGTATGGGACATCATGGGTCTATAATGATGAGGCGAATTATAGATAATTAAAATGGACATTCATTGATGAATCTAATGATTCTTTTAAATGGTGAATTTTCTTCTACTACTTGTTATCAAGACAAGTTAATGATGAGACCATCATCAATGAAAGTTGAGATTAAGTCCACAACATTCTTGAAACATATACATAGGAATATTATGGACCTAGTCACCGACCTAATGGGTTGTTTAGATACTTCATGGTCCTAAATTATGTTTCTTCAAAATCGTCTCGGGTGTGCCTATTGTGATTTCGCAATTTGGCATTTGTAAAATTATTGGCACAAATAATATAATTACAGACACAATGTTCTGATAATCATATTAGTCTATTCAGTGATGGGATCATGTTTCACTGTTAGCAGAGGTAGAGTAATTGTTGAAATTTACTCATATAATAGTAAATTAGAAATTTACTAAAGCAAAAGTCACATGGCATAGTAAACTTGGAGTTTACAAGTACTAATAATTTAATTAGTTGACATGAATAATTTGGTCATCCCAAAGATGTGCATACTGAGCAATAGACATACATTGAAGAACTAGATAATTCTTCAAGAATTCTTTTTGTTGCTTATCTCATGATAAGTTGATTGGATCAACTAATGTTGGGACTAAATCCCTAAATTCTGAAAAGTATAAAAGGTGAATATGGGCATGTTCACCTATCATGTGATATGATAAAGAGATGCATATATAAGATAATCACATGTGTGTTTGTTGTCAACTTGCAGTTTGACATTCACAAAATTGTTTGTGCAAGATAATTGAGTTAAGAGAACAAACTTTCCAAATATGTAATCAAGACAATTTATCTTGATAAGATTGATAAATATTCAAGATGATGTTACATTAAATGTCTCATATAGTGAAATCATTGCTTATGAGAACACAGTTTCATGGTTTAAAATATAATGTATTACATACTAAAGTAGTTGTATGCATCAGACCAATAAATTATCATCAAATTTTCTTTCAATTGATTTATGGCCAGGGACCAAATATTTTTCATCTCATTATTTTGATATGTAGTATATAATCAACGAATATACCATGATGCACAAAGATAGATTCTCCAAAATATTGAGATATATGTTAGTTTGTCTAACATAAGGGGGAGATTAGAAGCAATACAAGAGTTGTAAATGCTCCTATTGAATGTTTCTAAAGGATAGAGTCTATGAGATGCATGAAGGATGATAAAAAAATTGAATCTAAGTAAAATAATCCTTGAAAATGGGGAGGAGCAAAGAATCAAAATGATCATAATAAGTAGACAATGTGCTCTTAAAGAGTGTACAACATAACACTTCATGAAACCTCATGAGAGGGGTACGTACCTGAAAATAATGAAGTGATGTGATATCAATAAGTTATGTCGTATTGTGAATCATACAAAATGATATGTCATTGACGATATCTTTGATACAATAGTGCGCAAATTTGTAAAAGATTATGATGATATAAATTCTACAACTATTAAAGCATGTTGTTGTAGAAATAATAATCAAGTGAAAAGGTGGAATGATGCATCTTGGTAAGCATAAAGCTTATTTGACTTGCAGTCTAGACACTATAAGATTTCACACATTTACTATTGAATGGTTTCAATCACTTGACAAAATTAATATGAAAATTTTTGAAGGATTCAAAATCTAAAGTATGTGCATGTTTTTGGAAAACTTGTTTATAATCCTCACAAGAATTAAATCGATTCAAAATGTGTGAAGCATATGCAAGTATTGTTATGCAAGTTAATAACTTGAATTGAACTCTTGAAAAGTTTTCAAAAGGCAATAGATTATTTGCTTAAAGAGGTTAAAATAAGGAACTTGCATAATTATTTGGCCCTGAAGGGAGAATTCATAAAAGGAGATAGAAGGAAACATAGTTCATCAAAGTTTTTCTACACTCATGAGCTCCCAAGATTGGTGATATCAACGTGCAACAGGTTTGTTCAAGTAATAGTATAGTTGACTTATTCACCAAGTCTCTACCAACTACAACTTTCAAGAAGATGGTGCACAAGCTTGAAAAACGAAGATTCAAGTCTCTAGATTGATGTTCTCATTAGGGGGAGTTAATACGTGATGTACTCTTTTTTCCTCACAAAGTTTTGTCCCATTGGATTTCCTTGTAAGGTTTTTAATGATGCATCCATAATGCGTATTATTAGATGTGTACTCTTTTTCCTTCAGTAGATTTTTTTCCACTGGGTTTTATCTAGTAAGGTTTTAACGAGGCACATAAGCTACCGACATTCAAGGGGGAGTGTTATAAACATATTTGTATTATAGTGAATGTCTATTATGTGGAGTTCTTTTAGGGAGTACTTAGGAATCCTACTTGGACCAAGTTACGTTTTCCCTATAAATAAATGGATTTTCCTTCATTGTAAATTAGATATGTGGATCCCTAAATATCACTCAACAAGAATAAGAAGTCTTGTCTCTTCTCCCTACTTTGTTATTCTTCTCATTGTTTTATATAGTTTCATTACAAAAGCAAGTTTTAAAATTAATGTTATATAATCTATAACTGTTTTTCACAAATCACATGATATAACTTAAAAGACACTAAAAAAACTGTTTTTTTTTTTGTTGTTGTTGAAATGAGATAATTATATTAATTTTGCTTCATAACAAAGAAAAAGTAGAATAATAAAGGATCAAATGATTAGCGTTGACAATACATTTTGCTAAATTATTTATACAAACCAAAATTTAAAAATTTCTAGCAAAAGTAACTAAGTTACTATACAAGTCAAAGTAAAAAAAAATCTAGCAAAAATAATCTCTAATTATGCTTCACTTTTTTTTTCTTGGACCATCTTCCTTTGCAAGTAGATCTGCCATCATATTTTGCTTCATATGTCAAAATATTCACTATATGTAACCAACTGAATAAAAAAGAATAAAAAAGTATCGTACACCAATTAAAAATAATTATATCAAAAGAAAGAAAAAAATTTAAACTATATGTAATATATTTGTATATTATCTTTTCGACAGTACTAACAATACTAAATAATAAACAATTCTATAAATATAACAAATATTATAATAAAACTATATTATATCAGGAAAACTAACTATTAGAAAGAGCAATTTCATACAGACAACACATTGTTAAGAATTACAGAGACATTTTTTTAAGTCATACTTGCTTGATGAATGATAATACAGACATAAATAAATATTAAGAAGGCATGTCTAAGTACATAAAAATAAAGAGAAAGACTTGAGAATGAAATATATCTTACCTTCATGTACTTCTTTTTTGTTACATGTTAGTTAATTCACAAACAAATAAGATCAAGAAGAGAAAATACAATTTTGTATGTGACTATTCATGAAAATAAATATGAATTTATATAGACAAAATAGTGGAAATGAAAAAATAAGGACTTGAGAATGAAATATTTATTGACTTGATGTACTTTTTTTTTGTTACATGTTAGTTTCATTCACAAACCAAATATGAATTTATATAGACAAAAATAAAGAAAATGAAAAATAAAGATTTGCAACGAAATATTTCTTACCTTCATGTACTTCTTTTTTGTTACAAACCAAACCAATATTAAAAGGATAATATTGAATGTGAATCTTCATTAAACTAATATGAATTTATAGGCAAAATAGAGGAATATCATAAGACATCATAAACTTACAAATTTAAGTTTGGAGGTTATGGACATAAAAATTACGAGAGTTATGAATATTATTAAAAGTAAAAATTAAAGAGGGGCAAGTCGTGGGTAATAATAACTCCTTGTGAATAAGTTAAAAAATAAATAGAAAAATACTTAAAATATTAAAAATAAATAAATAATCGTTTCATGATTATAAGTGAGACAAACAAATAGAAAAAAGAATGTGGAGAGTTTTTTGTTGTAAATGTTCCTACATCAACAAAATATTTATTTGTAATAAATGAAGTAATTTACTTTTATAGTAAAATAATTATTTAGAATTAAAAAATAGTCAAAAAAGAGAAAAAAAGATAAATTATGTTTCAGCTTTATTATAAGTGAGACAAACAAATAAAAAAAAGAATATAAGAGTTTTTGTTGTAAATGTTCCTCCATTAATAAAATATTTATTTGTAATAAATTAAGTAATTTATTTTTACAATATAATAATTAATTTAATTTTTTTTAAAAACCAAAAAAAGGAGAAAAAAGATAAATACAAATGGAGGCCATAAAGAGGCGCCACATCATCTTTTCTATGTTTGTCCTTTATTATATATATAGATTATGTGGGAAACACTATATTATTTACCTTTTCAAAGGTTCATTTGACAAAATCAAACAACACATTAACAATACATGTTCTATATTCTATATGTTGTTTCCTTCTTTGGTGGAGTTTGCTGGGTGGAATTTGCTTCATATTAGGGGGAATTTGAATTCAGGACAACTACTAAAAAAATTATATCATTATATTAATATGTAATATACTCAGATCTTTTGAATATATATCTTTTGTAAATTTATAATTCGAATGGGTAAGCATCAATAATTTTTGAAATACTTACATCTTTCGGTACAATATATCTACTCAATGAGAACTCATCAATGATAAGCAATGAAGAATGAAGTTATACAACGATGGAATATAACACATTGCAAACATTCACTTATCTTATTTTTTATTGAATTGATTCTTCAAGATAAGAAGGTAGAAAATCATTTTTGAAAAGTTATTCTTTCATCTATTACTTTTAAAATTCTCCGTTGGATTATATTAGGACTGGTTCGCTAATTTTTTTTTTAAAAGATTGTTTCCTGAAAGTTACTTTTTAAATATGTAGATTAGTTTATCGAATTGCAACAATTATCTTTAAATCCTCCGCTTAATTTAATTTTTGGTGTTTAAAGTATGCTTTATGAATATACTCTTTTAATAATACATTATGTGTTCTGTTTTTCAAGTTGCAACAATCATCAGGATTTTGTAAGTTGTATGGCAAGAAAACAATAAAATTGCTCACTAAGATTTTAGAATGCTATTTTTTCATATACATGTATACGTTAGTTTTTTTCAAAAAAGTATATAAAATTAACGCATTATATGTAATTTTTTAATGTGTAAATATTATCCATTAAAATAATAGAAGAATTTAGGTAGAAAAATATCTTTTTAAAAGAATCAAACGTTCATATAAAATATTATTAATAATTAAGAGTAAAAATCATTATTGGATATTAAAATAAAAGGTTCCAATTTAATTATCTCTTAAAAATATTGCTAGAAGATGTACAAATAATATATTTTTTTTAAAAAGATTGTTTATACTTCATACGAACTCAATTCAGAAATTTGAATATAATATTTTAAGTTTTAAATTACATGAAAAACCAATTAGAGTATCACAAAAGAAAGTCAAATACATGCAATAGATGACAGAAATTTTATAACAAATTAAATAATTTCAAAACTATTAATATTAAAGTATAAATATAATTTTATAGGAAATAAAAATGTATGACGTAACACAATATTAAAATTGTGTAGCACATAAATTAAATTAGAATTTTTTTTAAATAATACTTTATTAATGAATTACTTAAAAAGATTATCAAATTTTCAGTTTGGATATTTTTTTAAGAAAATTATCTCCAAAAAATACAATTTTAATTTGATAAATAATTATATAAAATCTTTCACATAAAAGTGTAAAAAACAAAAACGGATAGTTATATGTTATTAATAAATTGCAGATTTTCTAAAAAAAAAAAAAACTTATATATTATTAATAATTTGGAGGATTTCTAAAAAATATATTAATTAAAAAAATATTAAGAAATTACAAATCATCTAAATGCACGTATTTAGTATTTTGTACATTCTTATTTTATGAGATTGTATAGATTAAATGAAAATTGTCTTATTTTGCAAGATTAAACGAGAGAGTAGTGTACTAAAGAGGTTGCAACATACTTTGTAAATTATTTTTAGATTTTAGCTAAAAGTAGAGACAAAAATTTTAATACTACATTTTAGATTGATCTACGAATTTATAATTTAATTATTTAACACAAATATCAATTGAACACATGCTACATATGTTATTAGTCTTCATTAAACCAGAAGAAGGAGAAGTTGTTAGAATAATATTTAGTGTCTTTGAAGAACATACACTCATTGCACATTCATTAGGGTAAAAATCTGTTAGCATTAAATGTATACAAAATATTAAAACATTAGATATGACTATACATGCACTTTTGTTACTCAATAATATTTCATATTATTTATTTTTAATTTTAAAAATTATTATATTTTAAAATATCCGCGCCACACGCGGGCACGTATACTAGTAATGCATAATATCGAACTCAAATTATATTACAACTATCGTTGATATTTAATAAAACTTTAATATACTTTTTAGAGCTTCACCCTTCTTCTCTGATGAATCACTACCGTTGGGCTTCCGTCGGGCTACCATCAAATCATCAGTATCTCAAGTAAAAATTACTTTTATGTTGTTAGAAATGTATTAGATTTGTTAAAATAGCAATAATTGAATTCATAACAATGTATTGTAACGACCGATTTTCGACGTTATAGAAAAGCCAACGGGGATCAAGGGTTTGATCAAGAGTTGATAGAAATGTTGGTAATTCGGGTAACTAGTTATTGTTTATTGATTCATGTGTTATATTAATTATTTGTAGATCAAGAACAAGCGGAACAAAACTGAAAAGGGTAGAATCAAGTTTCTTAGGGGATTCAAGCTTGTTTCGAGGTAGGTGATGGTTGTGATTTCATGATTGTCTGATATATGTTTGTCCTTGCTTCATTATAATTCATGTATGTATGCGAATGTTGCATTATTGATCACACTAGTTGTAAATGAGATAGATGAATGTTGAATGCCATGAATCATGACTTGATTGTATGATTATGAGGATATACTTGTGATTATGGCTGTGGCTTGTTGAATGGATAAGGTGTTGCGTTCAGACACACTAACTTGGATAGGTTGCCACGTTCCGACATAAATATGGTATCGGTTGCCACGTTCAGGCAT
Organism: Solanum stenotomum; assembly: GCF_019186545.1. Lineage (NCBI taxonomy): Eukaryota > Viridiplantae > Streptophyta > Magnoliopsida > Solanales > Solanaceae > Solanum > Solanum stenotomum. The sequence continues at coordinate 17,411,320 of NC_064291.1, read as the reverse complement.
AAATATTGGATCAGGTACCAGGCTTCGGTATGCTAACAGTTTGGGTTTTGGTTTTGGTTCCACGAGAGAACCAATGACTTGACATAACTGTATATCTTGAGAAATGTGAAATTGTATGTTGTTTGTAAATGATGTTGATATTGTTTATGTTCGATGTATGCATGTTGTTATTTTATTGTATTTACTTATATATGTAGCACTTAGTGGGATAGCCGTGTGATCCTACCAGTACACTATGGTTATGTACTGATAGTACACTTACTCTTTCTTTGTTGAATACAGGGCATCTTCAGGTGGCTATTGACAGACCTCGCTTAGAAGATCAGTGATTGTTCGAATTCAAGGGTGAGCTACTTCTTCCAGGCTGCGATAGGTTCTCTTTCTGTTTAGTCCATCTTATTCGGACTTAGACTAGTTCATTAGATATTCTTATGTTTAGTTGGGTTGTACCTATTTTCCTTTAGACTTTTGGTTCATTGTTAGAGTTTTGGTACATTGACTTTCAAGTTCTAGGCATTTAATTCCGCAATTCGTTGTTAGATCTTTTGGACATTTATGGAAACTTCAGTATTTATTCATTTAAACATGCTTCTGTATCTTTAAATGTTTGGTTTCATATTAATTAGTTAGTATTAATGGTTCTCCGACAAGAGGGTTAGTGTCGGTGCCAATCACGATGGTCCGGGTCGTGACAAAGTTAGTATCAGAGCCCTAGGTTCATTGATAGAGATGTACCAAAATGAGTCTAGTAGAGTCTTGCAGAATGGTACAGAAACGTCAATACTTTTATTCGAGTGGCTATAGGACTTTAGGAAACCTCTTTGTCTTCTATTGTCTCCTTTCGTGCTATAACTTGATTCCAATTGGTATCTACCGATTCAAATTGGTATCTAACCTCCTTCACTCTTGTGTCCGCATATGTTTAAAACTAGATTCAACGGCGTCAGGCCCGTAGCTCCCGTCAATGCTCCAGGTGAGGAATCTACAGCGAGAGGTTGAGGTAGGGGTAGAGGAAGATCTAGGGGTACAGGCCGAGGAAGAGTGGCACCTACTAGGGATGGAGCATCGGTTGAAACTGCTCCCAGAAATGAGGCCCTCCTGCGCACCATGAAGAGGTAGAGGAGAATGTCGAGGTTGAGAATGAGGAGAATGTGGGACAAGAGGAAGCGGTGCAGGCTGAGACTACTGGTATTCCTCCCATAGATCCAGTGTTAGCTCAACAAATCATGTTGTTTTTTAAAGGATTGGTTGGTCCTGGAGTTTTTCCATCTGTATAAGCAACTCAAGCTCCCGCCAATCCCCTATTGCTATCACTGTCCCAAGGTGGGTGGAACTGGAGGTAACGACGCTTTCTTCCATCCTTTGGTGGGTCCTGTTTGGACTGGTAATGAGCATGAGATGTTGACCAAGTTCTTATAGTTGAAATTGCCTGTGTTCCATGGTTCCGAGAGTGAGGATGCATATGAGTTCATCGTAGATTATTATGAGAGTCTTCATAAGTTAGGAATTGTCCATCAACATGGGGAAGAGTTTGTGACTTTTCAGCTTCAAGGTGAGGGTAAGCAGTGGTGGAGAGCTTATGTGGAATGTAGATCTTCAGTTTTACCCCCACATACTTAGAATTAATTTCATGCTCTGTTTTTAGAGAAATATGTGCCTCGAACTTTGAGGGATCGTAAGAAGGATGAGTTCATCGCCTTGGAGCAAGTTGGTACATATGTGGTTGTTTATGAGGCCAAGTTTCATGCTTTGTCTAGATATGCTATGCAATTGGTGACTACTGAAGAAGAGAGGATCCGTTTATTAATTAAGGAACTAAATTCTGAGTTGCAGGTATTATCGGTTCATATGACCTTTGCAGGAAAAAGCTTCAATGAGGTAAATAATAATGTGAAGAAAGTGGAGGGGGTGAGGCGAGACGGTCAGGCTAAGGCATTGGCTAAAAGGACCAAAAACTCGAGTAACTTTAAGAGTTCTTGCAGCCAGACCAATTCAGTCTGCTATGCCTGCCTCTACAAGTAATTACTCGGGAACTCCACCTTATAATTTGATTCAAGATAGCCAGGGAGTCGCACCTTCGACGGGCAGTAGGCCATCCTTTGATCGTACTTGCTATAACTGTTGAGAACCTAGGCATATGAGGAGAGATTGTACCCAGCCACATGTGATGCAGTCCGCGCAGCAGCAGACTAGAGCAGTGGTACCCGCGGGGAATGGCAATAATGGTCGAGGGCATCCATAAGGTGGGCGAAGAGGAAATCAGTGAGGCCGCGGACGTAGGGGAAATGGTAACGTAGGCAGAGGTACAGTACAACTAGACAGGTAAGCCACCCATCATGATGATCAGGTCAGTTTTATGCCTTTCCAGGCAAGAACGAGGCATAGGCGTCTGACGCAGTGATCACATGTACTATTCTTGTCTGTTACCAGGTGTCTAATGTGTTATTTGATCCGGGTTCTACTTATTCTTATATGTTCGTGCGATTTGCCTAAGCATTTGCTATGATTTGTGATATACTTGATGCCCACACCCATGTCAATTGGAAAGTCTGTCATAGTCACCCATGTCTATGGTGCTTGTCTATTTTGTTTATGGTTTTCAAACTTAGGCTGATTTGGTGATTTTGGATATGACTGACTTTGACATAATCATAGGCATGACTTTGTTGTCCCCATATTATTTTGTGCTTAATTGTAATACTAAGTCTGTAACTCTAGAAATTCCGAGAAGGGAAAAGTTAGAGTGGGAAGGGGTGTACAAGTCGAAGCAAGCTAAGATCGTATCCTCTATTCGGGCTAGAAAACTGGTAGGGTAGGATTGTTTACTTTTTTTGGCTCATATTCGGGATGTTGAGGTAGAACCTCCATCTATTGAGTCTATTCATATGGTGTCAGAATTTAGAGAAGTGTTTCCTACGGATTTGCCTGGTATGCCTCCTGATAGAGATATAGATTTCTTCATTGATTTAGAACCTGGTACTCATCCCATTTCCATCCCTCCATATCGCATGGCTCCGGCGGAATTAAGAGAGCTTAAGGCTCAAATCCAGGAGCTTCTTGATAAAGGATTTATTCATCCTAGTACTTCCCCGTAGGGTGCTCCAGTTTTGTTTGTTAAGAAAAAAGATGGTAGTATGAGGATGTGTATAGATTATCGGTAATTGAATAGGGTCACCATTCATAATAAGTATCTATTGCCTCGAATAGATGATATTTTTGACCAATTGCAAGGTGCGTCAGTTTTCTCCAATATTGATCTAAGGTCTGGTTACCATCAATTGAAGATTAGGCATGAGGATGTGCCTAAGACGGCGTTTAGAAACCCGTTATGGGCACTATGAGTTTCTAGTTATGTCGTTTGGGTTGACTAATTCTCTTGCAACTTTTATGAGTTTAATGAATGGTGTATTCAAGCCATTCCTAGATTCATTCGCCATAGTCTTTATGTATGATATTTTGGTCGATTCGAAAAGTGAGGAAGAGCATGCTGACCATTTTCGTGTTGTTCTTGTTGTTCTTGGGAAACAAAGGTTGTATGCTAAATTTTCTAAGTGTGAATTTTAATTGACTTCGTTTGCATTTTTTGGGGCATGTAGTTTCGAAAGAAAGGGTAATGGTAGATCCCCAAAAGATTGAAGCGGTTAAGAATTGGGTTCGGCCTAGCTCTGTGACGGAAGTTAGGAGTTATGTGGGGCTTGCTAGCTACTATCGTCGATTTGTGAAGAACTTTGCTTCTATCGCCACTCACTTGACAAATTTGACCAAAAAGGAGGTACCCTTTGAATTGACTGAAAAATGTGAGGAGAGCTTTCAAAAGCTCAAGACTCTCTTGACTACATCGCCTATTCTAGCATTACTAGTGGAAGGTAAGGAATTTATTATTTATTGTGACGCTTCCCATTCGGTTTTGGGTGTTGTGTTAATGCAGGATAAGAATTCATAGTCTACGCATCGCGACAATTGAAGGTGCATGAGAGGAATTACCTAACACATGATTTGGAGTTGGAAGCGGTAGTGCTTGCTCTTAAGATCTGGCGGCATTACCTCTATGATGTCAAGTGTGAAGTGTTTATTGATCATCGTAGTTTGCAGCATGTGTTCACTCAGAAGGATCTGAATTTGAGATAGTGAAGGTGTATGGAGCTACTCAAGGATTATGATGTAACCATTCAATACCATCCGGGTAAGGCTAATATAGTAGCAGATGCCTTGAGTCGAAAGGTTGTGAGTATGGGTAGTCTAGCTTGCTTGAGTGTATCCAAGCGACCTTTGGCTAAGGAAATTCTGACCTTGGAGTCTAAGTTCATGTTGTTAGGCATCTCAGAGAAAGGCGGGGTGTTAGCTAGCATTGAAATAAGGGCCACGTTCATTGAGGAGATCAAGGCCAAACAGTTTGAGGATGAAAAGTTGAAAGAGCTTAGAAACAAGATTGTGATTGGTAAGGTACAAGAGACCACTCTTGATCTGGAAGGTGTGCTCAGTTTTAAAGGAAGGATTTGTGTTCCTAGAATAGATGATTTGATTCAGAAATTGTTGACAGAATCCCATTGTTCGCGATATTTCATTCATCTGGGTCTGACCAAGATGTATCGAGATTTGAAGCGAATTTATTGGTGGACAGGCATGAAGAAGGATAAAGAGAAGTTTGTGGCTCAGTGTCAAAATTGCCAACAAGTAAAGTATCAACATCAAAGGCCTGGAGGTTTACTTTAGAGAATTCGATTCCGGAATGGAAGTGGGAAAGGATAGCCATGGATTTTGTAGTTGGTCTTCACAAGACTTTGGGGAAATTTGATTCTATTTTGGTAGTGGTTGACAGATTGACTAAGTCAGCCTATTTTATTTCAGTAAGAATAGATTATGATGCTGAACAATTGGCTAAGGTGTATGTGAACGAGATAGTGAGGTTGCATGGGGTGCCCCTTTCTATCATCTCAGATCATGGTACGCAGTTTACCTCCAAGGTTTGGAGGAAATTACATGATGAATTGGGCACACAACTCACTTTTAGTACTGCTTTCCATCCACAGACAGACGAGCAGTCAGAGAGGACTATTCAAGTGTTAGAATTCATGTTGAGGGCATATGTGATTGATTTTGGAGGATTTTGGGATAAGTTCCTACCGTTGTGTGAGTTCTCTTATAATAATAGTTATCTCTCCAGCATTGATATGGCATCATTTAAGGCATTATATGGGAGGGGATGTTGATCAACCATAGGATGGTTCGAGGCTGGAGATGTGAAACGTTTGGGGGTTGATTTAGTGAAGGATACTCAAAATAAGGTGAGGAGTATTCAAGCTAAGCTTATAGCAGCCCAGAGTAGACAGAAGAAGTATGCAGACCATAAGGTAAGAGACATGACATTTCAGACTGGTGAGAATGTTCTTCTTAAGGTATTACCCATGAAAGGGGTGATGAGATTTGGCAAGAAGGGTAAGTTAAGTTTGCGTTACATTGGTCCCTTTGAGGTTCTTGAATGTGCAGGGCCAGTGGCTTATAGATTGGCTTTACCTCCCAACCTATCAGGAGTTCATCCGGTATTTCATGTGTCCAGGTTGAAGAAATATCATGGTGACGGGGATTATATCATTAAGTGGGACTCAAATGTGTTAGACAAAGACATTCAGTATGAGGAGGAACCGATTACAATTATTGATTGTGATATACGTAAGCTGAGGACCAAGGAGATTAAGTCTGTGAAAGTTCAATAGAAGCATCGTCCAGTTGAGGAAGCTACTTCGGAAACCAAGAAGGACATTCGAGACAAGTATCCCCAGTTGTTTGTCGATTCAGGTACTACTTCATTCCCCCTTTAGCCAATTTTCCTAAGCTTGTCACTCAGGGATGAGTGATGGGTAAATTTGTATCTATTGTAATGGCCAGTTCCCGTCGTTATAGAAAAGCCAACAGCAAAAAGATTATGGCTGCAAAACTTTTTCGTAGTAACATGGAATTTCCCAACCTAGTCAACATTTGGACGAAATCGGAGTCATTAAAGTCTAGGGAAATATTATAACAATTAGGCAATCAAATTATGAATTTGATCACATGAGTAGATAGCTAAGGGGTTAAGGAACCCGTACGACTTTACAGAATTGAATTCGGGTGAGTACAACTCCCGAAATTTCTCTTAGCGTGAACATGTAGTTTTTGAGTGTCATAGGTTGAAGGTGTGTTGTGAAATAGGTGTCTTGGAATTATTAATTTTACTCAATGGTTCCGTGCAAGCCTCTAAGGCGGGATTTTTCCCGTCAGGGCGGGGACGCCATAGACAAACACGACTTAAAGTCGGAAATAAACCCCAAAAACATTTTATTTTGCAATTTTCGAACTTGAAAGCTAAGGAACGAACCCAAGTGTTTTTTGGATGGTTTTTCACCACTTTTAAGGCTAAAGGAAAGGTTAACTCCCTGAATCCATTTTTCGATCCGTAAAACTTAATCTAGTGGGTAATTATCGATGGTGGAGGGTTTTGATTTGGAAATTATGATGGAAAAAGTCCTAATATGGGTGTGGGGATCAAGGGTTTGATCTAGGGTTGATAGAATTATTGGTAATTCGGGTAACTAGTTATTATTTATTCATTCCCGTGTTATATTATTTATTTGTAGACCAAGAACAAGCGGAACGAATCCGAAAAGGGAAGAATAAAGTTTCTTAAGAGATTCAAGCTTGTTTCGAGGTAGGTAATGGTTGTGATTTCATGATTGTGTGATATATATTTGTCCTTGCTTCATTATAATACGTGTATGCATGAAAATATTGCATTATTGATCACAAAAGTTGTAAATGAGATAGATGAATGATGAATGCCATGAATCATGACTTGATTGTATGATTATGAAGATATACTTATGATTGTGGTTGTGGCTTGTTGAATGGATCGGGTGTTACATTCTAACACACTAACTTGGATCGGTTTCCATATTCCGGCATAAATATGGGATCGGTTTCCATGTTCCAACATAAATATGGGATCAGTTTCCACGTTCCGGCATAAACATTGGATCGGATACCATGTTCCAGTATGGTAACAGTTTGGGTTTGGGTTCCATGAGAGAACCAATGACTTTACATAACTGTATATCTTGAGAAATGTGAAATTGTACATTGTTCGTAAATGATGTTGATATTGTATATGTTCAGTGTATATATGTTGTTATTATGTTGCATTGACTTATAAATCTTGCACTTAGTAGGATAGCCATGTGATCCTACCAGTACATTGTGGTTGTGTACTGATACTACACTTGCTCTTTCTTTGTTGAATACAGGGCATCTTTAAGCGGCTATTGACAGACCTTGCTTAGAAGATCAGTGATCATTCGAATTCAAGGGTGAGCCAATTCTTCCAGGTTGCCATGGGTTCTCTTTCTGTTTAGTCCATCTAATTCGTACTTGGACTAGTTCATTAGATATTCTTATGTTTAGTTGGGTTGTACCCATTTTTGTTTAGACTTTTGGTTCATTGTTAGAGTTTTGGTACATTGACTTTCATGTTCTAGGCATTTAATTCCGCAGTTCGTTGTTAGATCTTTTGGAAGTTTATGGGAACTTCAGTATTTAGTCATTTAAACCTGTTTCTGTATCTTTAAATGCTTGGTTTCGTATTAATTAGTTAGTATGAATGGTTCTCCCACTGAAGGGTTAGTGTGGGTGTCAATCACGATAGTCTGGGTTGGTATTAGTTCACTTTCATACACATCAATCTCTATTTCTTCAATCAAGTAATTCAACTTCCTCTTCTTGCATATGTGGCCTAGTCCATTCTTTTCCCCACACCTACAAATAAATGATTGTTCTTCCTATGCCCATATACTTAAGATTAAGTCTATATGTAGGGTTTTTAACAAAAGAGATTATAGGCCCTTTCTTAAAAAAAACAATAGACACTAAATGAAGATTGAGTAGACTTAGTGTTTGTTCAACTCTTTTTTGAGCAGCCCCATCCTAGCATTTTTGTCATCTTTATTGTAGATGGTTTAAAAAAAACAACTTGTATCTCCTCCTTAAGTGCACAACTCAACATCAAATATTATCTCCTCCTTAAATGCACCTATGAAGATAAATAAAAAGTGACTTTCATTCAGGAAAGGATTTTTAATGAGCATTTAAGGCTTGAGATCCTGAAACCTCCCAAAAATCCATCAACAATCCCCATTTGTTTCAACATGTTGAATTCCTCAACAACATCCTCAACTAAGATCTCATCAAATCTACTAATTAATTATTTTCAAACTCTAAGCAATTCACTATTCCTCTACTTAGCACCAAAATATAATACCAAGTGATGTAATTCTTACCGCGAATTACAGATAGAATGCAGAAATAAAAGAAGGATAGAAGAAGAGATACAAGAGAGGGACCTATTGCCAACTAAAGGATGTATTAAATCCTAAAACCTCCAATTACAATCCCTAAACAAGAACCTAATCAAAATTAATAGATTGACACAAGAAAAGGAAATCAAAGGCAACCTATAGGTATATTAAACCTAAAGACCTCAATCGATTAATCCGAATCAAGCATCAAATCTCATACGAAGATCTCAAGAAAATTGAATCTTCAAGCAACCCCCATTTCTAAACAAAGTTCAATAGAAGCTTCACAAAGCTCTCAAGTCTCTCAAAGGATATCCAATTCATCAATCAGACAAATTCAAAATAGTCTAGTGAAATAAGAACCTAAACTAGCTATTTATAGTTATTAGAAAAGAGGACCAAAAGTGGCCTAAAATAGGATAAAGGGTGAGCTGAGTCGCCCGCGCCGAATGGATTCGATGAGTTACCGATGAAGTTGGTGAGATGACCCCTTCTCAGAGGCTCCTGGAACTTTTGGCGAGCTACGTCATGATCGCCTAAGGGACTCGGTGAGTCACCAACTGGTTCGGCAAGGTGACCCTCCTTTGGAGCATTTTGTAAGTTCGAGAGAGATGGGGTCCTCGCCAAGCCATTGGGCGAGTCGCCGAATCGTTCCTGCTGCTCGCCTAAAGTGGCAGCTTCCATCTTCTTCCTTGCACTTCCCCAAGCGATCTTCAATGCATGGTAACTTTTCCTCGCCATCAATACAAGCTCAAGAACCCCTAGCTTCATGAGCAATCCTTAGGGGTTCCCAACTTGGCTTCGAGTGAGCTGCCTAGGTGCAATCTGAGTTGCATCATTCTCTCCTACTTAAAAAGGATTCGTCCTAGAATCAAAATCTTGCAGAACCATGTAAAATACAAACAACAGACATATCCTTATAGCATGAGAGTCAGTACAATGGTAATCATAAAAAACATTACATCAAGGAACTCAAACTCAAGGAACAACCAAGCATCCTCTAGTATCATGACTATTAAGCCCATAGATAGAGAGCAAGGAAATTGGCAATTCTTCACATCAAAAGGATAATACCGCCCAAAAGATGAAACTTCTACAAACTCAAATACTCTGAAACATTCATCGGGGCCAAAATGATAATAGGTTCACATAATCGGGTCATACGAACAATTATAGACCTTAATGATACCCCGATCCAAATGCAATGCACCTTTAAGACAAACAGGGGACTCATAATATGTAAAGAAATAGTAGAGAAAGGTTTCACATAAATGAACTTCAATCAAGGTGTTCTCAAGTCTAGCCTCCACTTTAGATACTAGAGAATCACAACTCCTATGAAGCATTTGAACACACAAGGATGAAGTAACAATTAACACATAAGCATACCCTTTCATCTTAACACTAACCTTTAAAATAAATGTATTATCATCTTCACAAAAGAGATTTCCATCTTTGGAAAGTGTGTCATTACAACATAGTGGATTCTCAAATAATTTAACAACATTTGTGAGGTTTCCATCTTTGAAAAATGTCATCACACCATAGTGGATTCTCAAACAATTTAACAACATTTTTAACACACAAAAAGGCCACATTGGAAGCATCATCACATTTATGACATGGAGTGAAAGGAGCCATCTTTTTAAGCACACAATAACCATTAAGCGCATCAATCTTATCATCTAATCTAGGGATAGGATGACTATACTTGTCTGTGATTTTGTTGATGGCCCAACAATCAACAAACATGCACCATGTTCCATCTTTCTTTGGAACCAAGAGAAGCGGAATGACGCACGGGCTCATACTTTCTCTCACATAGCTCTTGTTGATGAGTTCCTCAACTTGCCTTTGTATCCCTTTGGTGTCTTCCGTATTACTTCGATGTGCTGGCTTGATTGAAATTTGTGAGCCCGATATGAATTTAATTTGGTGCTACATTCCCCGTATAAGGGGTAATCCACTTGGTAATTCCTTTGGGAAGACATCTGCATAATCCTGCAAAAGAAGGGAAATAGAATGGGGGAGAGAAGAATGAGATTGTTTAGTTTGCAACACATGATCCTTATGTGTGGTAAGGATCAAAGTGATTTTGGCCTCCACTTCCTCCCTTATCTCTTTGTACTTAGCCAACAACACTTGGGCTTTCCTTTAAACTTCCTCCTTTCTTCCTCTTCATGGCCCTCGACCTCCCCCCCTCCTTCCTTCTCTCTCTCAACTCACTAATCATTTGATACATTTTATTGACTTGAGATGGTGACATATTTACGTTCCTTCAACACAAGAGAATATGTGTTGATTCTCCCATCATGTCTAGTTGAACGACTATATTTCCAAGGTCTCCCGAGTAGTACATGACAAGATTGCATTGGGATTACATAACATAGGATCTCATCTTCGTAGTTCCAAATTTTGAACTTGATTAACTTTTGTCTTTGAACCCTCAATTTTCCACACTCACTCAACCATTGAAATTTGTAAGGTTTAACATGCTTAGTGGTAGGAAGCTTCAAGAAATCCACTAAAGTCATGCTAGCAGTGTTTGCACAACTTCCACTATCAATGATCAAGGAACATACATTACCCTGGACGAGGCACTTGGAATGGAAAATATTCTCTCTTTTACTTGGACTATCCATGGCCTTGCTAATCATAGTTCGCCTTACCACGTACCTTGGTACGGTGAACTCTCCTTCTCTGGGCCAGGCCTCTTCCATTGTTGACTTCCTCATCAAATCATCTGGCACGACGACATCTCTCTCCCCTCACATGAGTTTTGTTCCTCACCTTCAACACCTTCCAGGTTTCCTCTTCATGACCCTCTTCTTGATTGATTGGTGTTGGGTTGAGCATTTGATGGAAAGTTCCTAGTGTGATTATAGGATTAAGGCGATCCTCCATATTGATCCTTCTATCACCCATCATGGACATCCTTGGGGTTTCCCAGGTTGGCTTCAAGTGAGTGGCCTTGGTTCAATCCGAATTGCATCAACACTTCAGCTAATCTATTAGAATAAAGAGCAGAAGTTTCAATATTTTGTTCATTAGATATTCTATATTGCACAAAATATCTTTCGCATTTCCTAATTCATATCTTAGGTTCAATCCCTATGAAAGAAGGTAATTCTTATATTGGAGATAAAATAGTAGCATTTGAGATCGGTTATGTTGTCTATAGCTGGAACTAGTAGTAAATCACCTCCAATATACTATTCAGTAAGAGCTTTCGTTAGTGCACTCAACTTGTCCAAAATAAACTCCAAGGTGTTTAGATTCCCAGTTTTTTCAAATAAGGTAAAACATTGTGTTAACTTAAAAAATAATATAATTAATTCAATGAAACAAATTTTAAGGAAAGGTTTTGAGGAGTCACCACCTAATTTTAGGACAATTACGAAACCAATTAATTAATTAAAAAAAAGAACATCTACGAAATCAATAGATTCTAAGAAAGGTTTCAAGTGATTTCAAAAGGAAGGTACTAAGCACCCTTCAAAATCTACAGTTGTGGTCCCAATTAAACTCATATTATCCAAAAATCATGATTTGAGAATTTATTATCATGATTTGAAAGTTTGTAATACAAAATTGACTCACAAGTTTATATTTTCTTAAAACAACCCTATATTTATATCTACTAGCCATTTATTTCATATGTGTCACGACCCGATTTCTCAAGTCATGATGGCACCTACTATAACCCACCAGTAGGTAAGCCAACCCGTAACCCGGAACAACAAGTAATGGGTCTGAGGGTAGAAATCAAACAAGAGTAGGCAAATAACAATATAAACAGGCGGACGCAAACCAAAAACTTATATACAAATAAAGATCCCTCCCAGAACCTGGAAGTCACTAGTACAGAGCTACTACAAAATGAGTACAAGTCCCAAAACTGGACAACAGAGACTGGACTGTCTCGAAGGGAAGAAGACAAGTCTATATATACAGATGGAGACCGAAATAGTACAGAACGCCGTGTGCTCACCCCCGTCTCCAGATAAGTCTACTCCAAGCTCGATCAACGCTGGCTACTAGTGCTCGGACCTGCATCACAAAATAGATGCAGAGCGTAGCATGAGTACCAAAACAACAGGTACCCAGTAGGCATCATCGGCCGACTGAGCAAGATAAGCAAAAGTAAACTGAAATGCAAATAAAGGGTCACATCAAGTGCAAAGAGTAGTAAATGGGGGGTATGTACACGAGCGTACAGGCAACAAAGACAAGCAATCTAACTAACTCCGCCGGGCTCCCATAAACCCGACGGGTACGCTCGTGCACAATAAAAGAAACCACCTGCACGGACCCCCATAAGCCCGGCAGATGGACTGACAGTTGAAGTAAAATAATGGAGCTAGAAGGTCTATCACAATATTACCAATTTCCGGACTTGTAACTGAACCATTCCCAATCATATTCCAAGATCTCATTACGTCCCGGACTTTAACCGGAATCTCTCCAACCTCCAAAACCTCAACCTGCAGATGAGAGTAATCAAGACTAAACTGAAGCTTTAGTGAGGAATTGGGAATACACCACGTGCAAGCTGGACCACGGACTCGAACCGGGTACTATAGCTAATGAGTCAACCTATATGGGCTGGACCACGGACTCGAACCGGGTGCTGTAGCCAAAGGTCGGGCACGGGTGGGCTGGACCACGGACTCGAACCGGGTACTGTAGCTAAAATCAGATCACAGGTAAGCTGGACCACGGACTCGAACCGGGTACTGTAGCTAAGCCTGGACATAAATGAGCTGGACCACGGACTCTAACCGGGTACTGTAGCTGAAACCAGATCACAGGTAAGCTGGACCACGGACTCGAACCGGGTACTGTAGCTAAGCCTGGACATAAATGAGCTGGACCACGGACTCTAACCGGGTACTGTAGCTGAAACCAGATCACAGGTAAGCTGGACCACGGACTCGAACCGGGTACTGTAGCTAAGCCTGGACATAAATGAGCTGGACCACGGACTCTAACCGGGTACTGTAGCTGAAACCAGATCACAGGTAAGCTGGACCACGGACTCGAACCGGGTACTGTAGCTAAGCCTGGACATAAATGAGCTGGACCACGGACTCTAACCGGGTACTGTAGCTGAAACCAGATCACAGGTAAGCTGGACCACGGACTCGAACCGGGTACTGTAGCTAAGCCTGGACATAAATGAGCTGGACCACGGACTCTAACCGGGTACTGTAGCTGAAACCAGATCACAGGTAAGCTGGACCACGGACTCGAACCGGGTACTGTAGCTAAGCCTGGACATAAATGAGCTGGACCACGGACTCTAACCGGGTACTGTAGCTGAAACCAGATCACAGGTAAGCTGGACCACGGACTCGAACCGGGTACTGTAGCTAAGCCTGGACATAAATGAGCTGGACCACGGACTCTAACCGGGTACTGTAGCTGAAACCAGATCACAGGTAAGCTGGACCACGGACTCGAACCGGGTACTGTAGCTAAGCCTGGACATAAATGAGCTGGACCACGGACTCTAACCGGGTACTGTAGCTGAAACCAGATCACAGGTAAGCTGGACCACGGACTCGAACCGGGTACTGTAGCTAAGCCTGGACATAAGTGAGCTGGACCACGGACTCTAACCGGGTACTGTAGCTGAAACCAGATCACAGGTAAGCTGGACCACGGACTCGAACCGGGTACTGTAGCTAAGCCTGGACATAAATGAGCTGGACCACGGACTCTAACCGGGTACTGTAGCTGAAACCAGATCACAGGTAAGCTGGACCACGGACTCGAACCGGGTACTGTAGCTAAACCTGGAATAAGTAAGCTGGACCACGGACTCTAACCGGGTACTGTAGCTAAGAATCAATATCCAACCATCCGTCGCGGGAAATATCACCAAACCGATTACCATAAATAATCCTTTTAGTCCGACCCTCATATACCCCAAATCGCCGAGGAAGTATCCAATAATGAGTAAGCTAGACCACGGACTTTAACCGGGTATTTGTAGCCGATATAAAAGCAGGGCATTATGGATACAAGGTCATAAGCTGAGTTACCGACTATCAGACTCAAGTCTGCTATATCAGTCTACAAGGAGCTAACCGTCCGAAACGACGTCGGAAAAAGTTCTACTGCCCAACGACATCCGAAATCTCGCAAGTCTATGGCAACACTAGTCTAAGCCTAGACTAAGGCCAAACATACTTCAAATCAATATTATCATATACACCACCAGATATGGATATTCAATAATATCAAGAGACATGCTGTCATAATCCAACACTTTCCCGAAATAAGGTCTAAGGCAGGAATTATAGAAATTTAGCATGCTCGACACCCGAACCCCTCCATACTCAAGCAAATCAATAAACAATTGCCTAAACATGCTCAATCTCACGAGAGAAAACCATAGCCTACCTGAAAGCCGATCACGCGTGCTCCAACTCACGGTACCGGATCTTTTCCTCTCCGAACGGTCTCCAAATGCTTCCCCACTAACAAAAGGTTAATCACCTCGTCATTACGAATATATTGACACTAAAATTATATTTTTCGGAGACGGACCCAAAATCGGGTCTAAAACGGGATTGTGGGGCCCACACTTAGAATCTCAAAATCGAATCCGTGGAAACGTCCCAACTACCTTACTAAACTAATATCCCAAAATTTTAGCACAAACAGATGCCTACAACACCGCAAATCAGCCACAATAATTAAAAAGGGCAGCCCCTTGATCACCAATTTTCGGAAAAACGAGACCCTTTCAACCCAAACAGATTATACCACGACGATCCTTGCGAAAAACTCTACAAGTTAGCCCCAAGAATGACTTAAAACGGACTTACGATGATCAAGATCTCACATTTCAAAATTCAATAACAAAACCATCCGGAAATCACACTGGCAGTGGCTAAAATTGATTTCTTACCTCAAACGAAGCCTCCCCTCGCGTTTCCGAGATCACCGCTAGATTCCCCTCGAAATTCTCTTGAAGTTTGCCTTTTGAATCACTTAATTTGGACTCAAAATGAAGGATTAATCTCAAGTTGAAGTTGGATGAAAAATATGGACAAAATTCGTTTTTAAAATCTGGAAATTTCCAGATATCACTCCTCTGCCACGTGTCGTCACGTGGCTCTGCCACGTCACCGCCGCGTCAAAATTTTACAACCCTTCAAACTTAAATTTCGATGTTTCGGACTCGTTCGGAGTCGGAAAAATACAAACCTTATATGGAATCTGATTGGAAACGATATTTCGGACTCAACGGTGAAGGCGGAATTTCCATTTGGAGCTCGCTTCGACGAAAAGTGGGTCCCACACCCAGTATCATTTGAACCAGGTTCCACAATTGCTATCTAAAGTCTCGAGAAGTGAACAAAAGGTCGTTCTAGACCAAAATCAATATTCCGAAGCTAACCTAGCTGTCAGAATTTTCATCTGAGCACGACTTCCAAGAAGGTTGACCAAAGTCAACTTTTCAAGTCATTACAATATGTAAATAAAATTTATAATCATATCATTACTTTTTAAAATTTATTATTCTCACCAACATAAAATTTATTAGTACTTTAAATCAATTCCAACTTTATCATTTATATTCATCAAATTCATTATTTTTATCAAATTTATTTATCGACCAAATTTATTACTACTACTTTAATGCTAATAAAAAAATAATTTTTCATCTATATGGAGTGAACAAGACTGACCACAATGATAGTGTAATAAATTATTCTGCAATTTTATAATTTTTTGTTTAATTGTTAAGATTGAATAAATAATTAGGACTATTTTAATAGTTTTACAACTTATGAGATTCTTATGTTTATGAGAAAATATACAACACAAAAAATTCAAATCGCATGTCCTAACAAAACTTCAACTTCATCTCATAATTGCATATTATGATTTGATATCGCATGGCCAAATAGAGTATTAGTAAAAGTGTTTGTAATAAATAAATATGAATAAAAATAAATGGAATAAATATTAATTTAAAATAAAATATTTCTTATAAACATGAGAGACCTTGAAAATTGACAAAAATATCTTTAACGGCCAATTTTACCTATAATCCTCAAACATAAAATCATATTAACTCGATAAAAAAAAGTGTAAAATGAAATGAAGCAACTAAAAACAAACAGTAACCAAATAAATGGTAATAAAATAACTATTTAAAAATATAGTTAGTCCTTTAACTATATTTTTGTCGGATTTAGTCCTTCAACTATTTAAAAACTTATGAAATTTGATCCCATAACTATGCCTTTATCAGTTTAGTCCCTTAACTATACATTTATTGATTTTAGTTCTTTAAGGGCATCTCCAACCCTACACTCTATTTTACCCTCAAAATATAGAGTTCTCTATTTTTTCAGACAACCAACTCCAACTCAATTCTCTATTTTACTCTCTAAAAAATAATTTTTTGCTCTCTCCTCAATATTATATTATTATTTCTATTTCATTTTTGTTTTCTTATTCCATAATATAAATCGTTTCTTTCTTTTTTTTCTGAATAATCATCTTATATAATTTGATGTAATATAAATTTAAATTTTTTGAAATTTTTTATTTAATATTAAATTATATTTTATTCTAATTTTCTAAAAACTAACTACGAATAATTGAAAAAAGAAATCCACAAGCACAACCACAACTTCTCTAAATCATACACTAATTCCATTTTCGAATATCGTTAAATCCAGAAACGACCTACCGGATTACTAAATTATTGTTGTGATTTTTAAAATTATTATGTTATGCATTGTATTGTATTTTTATCTTGTATTTAAATTATTATGTTATGTATTATATTTTTAAATTAAAATTTTTATCTTATCATTTAAATTTTGTGCATTCTTCATAGTGAAAATTAATAGTAACATCAAATTGTATCACAAAGTGACGAAATTATTAAAAAAATTATTTAAAATATTATTCATTCAAGATGAAAGTAGTATATATAAAATAAAATATTTTTTTAAAAATGTTATATTACATTTAAAAAGAATTGCAAATATTAGAGATTTAATTAATAGCCTTATATGAAAAGTAATATGTTAATTACAAAATAGTAGAAATAATAATATAATATTCAAAAAGTGAAATAGAGAGTATGAATAGTAGTTCTCCAAATTTGGAGAACTACTATTCAACTCTCTATAATTGGAGAGTAGAGGGTAAAATAGAGAGTGGTTGGAGAGGACATTCTCTATTTTACTCTCCAAATATAGAGAATGGAGAGTAAAATAGAGTAGGGTTGTACGAAGGAAAATGTTTTTATGGAAAACAAGTAGATTTTTGACTTATTTTCTCATGTTTGGTTAGAAAGTAGAAAGTATTTTCCGGAAAAGATTTTTTAGTGTTTGATTTATGAATGAAAAATATTTTTGAGAAAATATCTTACCATTTTTCGGTGCGGAACTGGTAATTGAGGAATTCATAGAAGTAGTAGTGTGGTAGGTGGTAGTGTGGTAGGAGAGTGATTTGTTTTAAAGATTTTATTGTAATATTTTTTTGCTAAGTGTCTTAATCTTGATATTTCTTTAATATTAGGTGCGAAATTCATGGTAAAATATAATAATATTTATTGTAATATTCTTCCGATAGTTGTTTTAGTCTGAATATTTCATTAATATTATTTATGATATATTCTAGATATAACATATCTTGGGTTCTTTGGTACATATATAAATTTTCCTCCATTAATTGTTCTAATAGTTTTATATCTCTCATATATTCTATCTAACATTATAAATATTCATAGTTCATTTTAATCTAAATTTATTTCTAAATCGTACCATTCTATTCTTTCGTAGCCTAAATAATGTAGGTTTATTTCATACCATTCTTGGTTCATTATATCTTCTGATTCGTTATCTTCAAATATTTTTTCCCATATTATTCTTCTTAATTCAATTATTTCTATGTTTTTAAGTATATATAGGATTAAAGTTTCGTAGTTTTTTATCATTTCGTCATGAACGTATGTAGTCATGTTCTTTATCATGCAGGTTTTCTATTTCAAATTATTCCTTCCTATCATATTCATAATTGATTAAATTCATATTAGATCATTATGAACTAGATTATCTGTTTATCATGTTCTCCTGTCACTACTAGCATCGTACTTTAGCGGATACTTCCTTCTTATCAGCGCCTCAACTTTGTTTACTCCCCTAAACGGCTTTCCTCACCTACCGATTTCAACATTAGGATGGCATAGTATAGAAGTTTTCTCCCTATTTCCAGTGTGCTAATAAACTAGAAATCATGATTCAAATAATTCTAATACATAATAACTAACATAAACTTATTCAATCATATATATGATATTCAGGAATATATGAAATTAGTTCTGCATAATTTTTGAACAATATACCTTTGCATCTTGCTTATTCATGCTATCTGAAATATTTGATTGGATTTCAGATTTATCCATTAACTTTTAAGCATTTAGTATCTTGAGAGAGTTTTTTGAAAGAGGATCTTTATTTAGGCATTGCCTGCCTTTCATATTACATATCTCTTCCTTTATATAGGAAAGGAAGATTTATTATAGCTATTTTACAATCATCTACAATCTTCCACGTACTATACTACTTTATGACTAATATATATCTACCTTATGACACATTATGACATACCATACTTATTTTATGACTTTTACTACTTACTTTAATGTCCACCTACTATTTTTACTATTCCTACTTTACACCATGCAAAATCCTATTCCTACTTTACACATTGCAAAGTGATTTACATTACATTATATTACATCTATCTATCTATTCACGTTTATTTTGTCTGCCATCTTGTATCTTATCTTCTTTTTATCTTGTCCATATCTTATCTTGTCTGTCTGCTTCTTATCTTCATCGTCTTCTTTTATTCTAAATCGACATCTGGAATTATGCTATCTTCTCCGTTGCATTTTGAACATATGTGGTCAGGGTATTTGTGACCAATTAGCTTGCAATATATGGTTAATAACTCTGCCGAAATAAATCATGATTTTAGTGCTCGCGTCGTAGGTCATTCTTCTGGCTTAAGTAATGATAAAATTCATCTTTGGACTTTATCCATATCTGCTTTCCTTAGCTCCCTTGAATTTGAATAAATCATTAGCTGATCTCTTGCATAGTAGCTCCATATAGCGTTTCCGTTTAAATAATTGTTTGCTAGCTCCTGTATGATAGCTGATATACCAATTATTCTTTTGTTGGCATTAAAATTTGGTATCTCTATTTTGCATATCTCTTCTTATTGTACGATGTCCTTGGGTATAATCATATTTTTAGTTAGTCCTATCTTGATAACCTGTATTGGAGGTTTTATTTCCTCGTATAATATCTCCGCTGGTGCTGTATAGAATTTTATATAAAATAAATTTCCTTTTGTAACTCTTTTGTATGTGACGAATGCCTTGTGTAGCTCTGGTATTCCACTAACTTCTTCTCCGTCGTATGTGTATACGGTTTTTAACAGTCCGTAGTTGTAACATGCTCTTACTAAATTAGCGTTAGTTTTTGGTCATGCAATTAACTTGTTATATCCTTGTAACTTTTGTGTCAAATAATCCTGGTTTAGTTCTTTTATAGTTGATCTGGGGTTAAGGTTTAAATAAGTTTGGATTTTGTGTATATTTTCGATATAGGTTCGTGTGATTTAGTTATATGTCTTTTTCTCATTTTGGTTTTGCAAACTATCTGTGTATGTAGATGTTTGTGGTTCTATGGACATATGTCTAGGTGTCCTTTAGGTAAATGGATTTTCGAATAGCTGGTTTAAGTTTGCATTTTTATGTTGTTTATCGCTAACTTGTTTGCTTGTACCTGCAGCTGTATTTAAACAAACATTATGGGTTTTAAGGAGTTTCCCATCGTCTCCTTTTAGCTCTGGGTTTTTTTCGTCTTCCGATCGACGTAGCTCCACATTTTTATAGTCATGCTGCTGACTAGCTTTAGACTTCAGATTATCTTCATTAGTCTTTAGCCTTTGTATCTCATTGTCCATACTATCCACTTTTGTACAAAGTGTAGTTATAACTCTGAGTATCTTTTCAATTGTTTCTTCTTCCTCAGTCTCAGTCTGAGTAGCTTTGTCATGATAGGTAATCTGCAATAACATTCTTATCAGTTTTTATTACTTCAATTGTAAATGTAAAATTTAATATATTTAATATCAATCTCCTTATTTCTTTTGTTGTTACCGAATCTTGTATTTTTCTTGTTAGCCACCATTTTACTT